>NC_034434.1:3710248-3715929 GCF_002078875.1 Numida meleagris | reverse complement strand
CCCCCCGACCTCCCCCCGCTTCGGGGCCGCCGAGACGGAGAAACGGCCCCCGAGTCTCCAGAAGGGGAATCTCTGTCCCTGGGCACGGAGCCGCGCATGGGGACGGGGAGGTGGGGACTGCCAGGTGCCCCCACCCCGGAGGGAACGGCCCCGCGGTGTTGTGCGGCCAAAGCTCAAGGTCTGCTCCACCTGCTGCGTGCGGGCAGGGGATGTCGACGGCGCTCCCAGGGCCGAGGGAAGACGGCGGGGATGGAGCCCACCGATCCCAGCTCGGTCCCACCGTCATCGCCCCCCCGGGGCTCGGGTTGCGCGTCACCTCCTGCCCTGGGGACAGCGCTGGGTCCAGCGGTGGTCGGGACGCGCCGCCGTGTCCCCAGCGCGGAGCTCGAGTTGCAGGGTGATGGGAGCAGCAGGGACCCGCTGAGACCCCACTTTTTGCCCTGGTAACCCCACATCGGGGTCTGCATGGGCGTTGGGGTGGCGGTAGGGCGATGCCCGCCCCGTCCCCGCTCCGGCCGAGGCCCCGCGGCGCTGGGTCCTGCCCCGGCTGCTCCCGTCGGGCCGGGCAGGGTGCGGCACCTCGAGAATGTGGATGGGAGCGACCGGCGGGGACGCACCCGCCCGCCCACCCGCACCGTGCGGCACCGCCGCCGCCCCGGGGCCCCTCCGCGCCCCGAAACCATCTCCGTGGGACGGGGAGGGGGGGGGCTCCCCCGGCGGTGGGGGGCTCTCGTGGCTGCGTCACCGCACCTCTTGTGATTTGCGGGACCCCTGCGAGCGGTTCCATCCCACGCACTGCGGTGGGGACGGGGTTGCCCCCAGCTCAGGGTCTCCCAAGCCCTCCTGGGGACACGGCACAGCGAGGGCTGCGGGTTCGCCCTGCCCGGGGGGGCACCGGGGGGCCCCGAGCGGTGCGGCCGCCCCCGGCCCCGCGCCTCCCAGCTCAGCCCAATCCCGCGTGGGAACGCCGAGGGGGAGGCGCTGCCCACGGCGGGGCACCGGGGGGGCACCGGGAGGAGAGAGGGGGGAGGGGAGGGGGGTCACTTTCAACCGAAGAGCGCCAGCAGCCCCCCCCCACGGCCCCGCTACCCCAGCCCATCCACTCTCCGCACAACTCCGCACCGAGTCCCGCCGCCGCCCCCCGCGCCCCCGCTGCCCGTCGGGGCGGACCCACCTTCGGCGGCGGCGGGGCAGAGCGCGGCCAGCAGCAGCAGCAGCAGCAGCGCGGGGCAGAGCGGGCGGCCGCGGGCGGCGATCATGGTGCTCAGCGCGGGCCGCGGCCCATGGCCCCGCGCCGGCCGCTCCGGGAAAGTTTGCGGTGCGGTTCCGCCGCCTCCCGCCGCGCTCCCGGGCTCCACCTCGCGGGGCCGCGCCGCGTTCCTGGGAGCGGAGAAGAGGGCGCGCCGCGCGCTCCCGCCCACCACGCGCGCTCCCGAGCACCGGAGGCACCGAGCAGCCTCGGGTCCCCCCCGCCCCGTCCCGGGAGCAGCAGCCGTCCCGCCGCCCCGGGCACAGCGGCGGAGCTCCCGGCTGCTCTCGGCCACCCCGTCCCGGGAGCACCGGGCACGGGCACGTTGGGGTCCCGATGCCCCGGGACCGGAGCCACCGGGCGGCTTTGGACGCTCCATCCCGGGAGCACCGGGGCCCTCCGACGCAGGCAGCACCGACCCGCGGGTACCGGGCACCGGGTTTCCCGAGCCGCGCAGCTCCCTGCTGCTCTCAGCCCCCCCATCCCGGGAGCACCGGGCGCTGGGACGCAGCGGCTTTTCCTGTCTCGGTCACCCCGTGTCCCGGGGCTCCTTATGGCGGAGCACCCCCAGCACCACAGCCACCACCGGGTGCTCCGTCCCCGTGGTGCCGCCAACGCGGGAGCAGCACAGCGGGCACTGCCAGGCGGCAGCGGCACCAGGCACAGCCCCACTGCGGGCACTGCCCCCCGCAGCCCCACAGGGAGGGCAGGAGCCGCCCGGGGCTGCCGGGCTGCAGGCCACGACCCCCGGCCCTGTCCCGGTGACCCACCCGTGGTGCAGGGAAGGGGACGGGGCGGTGCTGTGCGCTGCCCGGGGCTCGGTGCCGTGGTGCAGGCCGAGGCCACGGGGCACCGTGGGGCAGGGCCCGTCCCCAGAGCTGCCCGCATCCCCCAGCAGCGGCCCCACGCCGGGCCCTTGGTTCTGGGACAGCCCCGGGCCCTGCGGCCTCCGCCCCACACCGCAGCGCCGCTCTCCGCACTGCGCCGGGACCACGGGGTCCGCTCCGGACCCCCCCAATCCGGGCCTGGGCCCCTCGAGGCCCTGCGACGCCCCCAGCACCGCGGGGGGATATATCCCGTGAGCCTCTGCGGAGAGCGCCGGAGGGGGGGGATATATCCCATGATCCTCCCGCCCTGGAGGACCGCAGCCCTCTCGTGATGCCCGCGGCCAGCGGGGGCGCTATATCCCGTGGTGCCCCGCGCAGCCTCCACTTCCGGGTCGGGCCGGAAGCCGCGCCGGGCGGCGATGGCGGGCGGCGGGGCGGCGCGGGCCGCGCTGCTGCTGCTGCTGGGAACGGCGGCCGCGCCGGGCCCGGCCCGCGAACCGCGCTACCCTGCCTCGGCGGCGCGGCGCGCCGGGCCCGGCCCGCGAACCGCGCTACCCTGCCTCGGCGGCGCGGCGCGCCGGGCCCGGCCCGCGGCTCTCAGGGCGACCGGGAGCCGCTGTACCGCGAGTGCCTGGGCCGCTGCGAGCGGCGGAACTGCTCGGGGGCGGCGCTGCGGCACTTCCGCGCCCGGCAGCCGCTCTACATGGGCCTCACAGGTACCGCCCCGCTGCCCGCCCATTGGCTGCGGGGCCTGGAGACCCCGCCCCCTCCTCTGGGCCACGCCCACACGGAGGCCACGCCCCCGTGTGGCACAGGCTCCTCCTCTGCACGTGGAGGCGGGGCCGAACTGGGTGTACTGGGATATACTGGGGAGCTCAGAGCCGTAGTGGGTGTGGGCTGAGAAGTCACTGGGCCGTGGTGAGATTGGGCTGGGGGAGTCACTGGGATGGACTGGGGCCATACTGGGAGCCCTGGGATAGACTGGGAGGCACTGGGCCATGCTGGGATCAGGCTGGGAGGGTACTGGTCCATTCTGGGGGGAACACTGAGCCATACTGGAGTGTGCAGGGCTGTACTGGGAGGCACAGAGCTGTAAGGGGGGGTACTGGGCTGTACTGGGGGGGCTCAGGGCTATCCTGGAGACTTCTCCTGGGCCATGGCAGATGGGTGTCCTGATGCTCCCAGCTCCTGACAGTCCATCCTGAGAGGGACTGGAGGAGGTGCTGGGGACAGGGACACACTGAGCCCCCACACTGGGACCCTCCGCTCCCCAGTGGCCACCCCCTCCCACTTCTTCCCCATCCCCAGGCTGGACGTGCCATGATGACTGCAAGTACGAGTGCATGTGGCGCACGGTGCGGCTCTACATGCAGGGCGGCCGCCGCGTGCCGCAGTTCCATGGCAAGGTGAGCACGGGGTGGGGGGAGCTGTGGGGCTGGGGGTCCCTGTGTCCCCTCCATCCTGCTGACCCCCCTGTCCCCTCGCAGTGGCCCTTCTCGCGGTTCCTCTTTGTCCAGGAGCCAGCCTCTGCCTTCGCCTCCCTCCTCAACGGCCTGGCCAGCTTCCTGATGCTGCTGCGCTACAAAGCCGCCGTGCCCCCCACCTCCCCCATGTACCCCACCTGCGTCGCCTTCGCCTGGGTAAGTCCCCCCCCCTACCCCAGGGCGTTGAGGACACACAGGAGCCACCACCGCAGTGATCTCATCTGTCCTCTACTTGTAACTCTGCTTTGTGCTCTTTGCAGGTCTCCGTCAACGCCTGGTTCTGGTCCACCGTCTTCCACACGCGGGACACGGCGCTGACAGAGGTGAGGGTCCTTGTCCCCACGCTGCGGGGGGCACTGGGCCCATCCCCAGGGTCTGAGCCCCCGGCCCCGCTCCTGCCTTGCAGAAACTCGACTACTTCTGCGCCTCAGCCGTCGTCCTGCACTCCGTGTACCTGTGCTGGGTCAGGTGAGCACCATCCCGGCTCTGGGGGCAACGCTGTCCTCGGGGTTGGGGACGTGTCACTGCCATCCTCCTGCCCACAGGACGCTGGGGCTGCGGCGGCCGGCCTTAATCGGCATCTTCAGGGCCTTCCTCCTCCTCTTCCTCGTCTGCCACATCTCCTACCTGACACTCGTCCGCTTTGACTACGGCTACAACATGGCTGCGAATGTGGCCATCGGTGAGAGCCAGGACAGTGGGGGCAACGGGACTGGGTGGGGGGACGTGGGGGCACAGTGGGACGAGAGTGAGGACCATGGGGACACAGTGGGTGTGGGGCATGGTGCTCCCATCTCACTGCCCCTTTCCTCTCCCCCCTAGGGCTTCTCAACCTGCTGTGGTGGCTGTGGTGGTGCCTGCGGAACCGCCCCCGCCTGCCCCACGTCTGGAAGTGTGCGGTGGTGGTGCTGCTGCTGCAGGCAGGGGCTCTGCTCGAGCTCCTCGACTTCCCCCCCCTCTTCTGGGTGCTGGACGCCCACGCCCTCTGGCATATCAGCACCGTGCCCCTCAACATCCTCTTTTACAGGTGAGGGCCGTGCTTGAAAGCGGGGTGCTGGGGGCCCTTTCCTTCAGTATGGGGTGCTCAGTGCCCCACTCTTGAAATTGAGATGCTTGGGGGCCCCTCTTTTGCCCTTGGAGTACTGTGTCCCTTCTCTTGAAATGGGGGTGCTGAGCTCCTCTCCTGCTCGTGGATGCTGGGGGGGCTCCGGGGTCTGGCTGGGCCCTAGTGGGTATTGGGGCCCCTTTGAGCCCCCATCTCCTGACCCCAGTGGACCAACCTGCGACCCCCAGTCCTATCTCCCCTCCTTCCCCACAGCTTCCTGGTGGACGACAGCCTCTACCTCCTGAAGGCCAACTCGGACCTCTCCAAAACGGACTAGAGCGGGAGGGGCAGGGGAAACACTGCATGCCCCCCCCAGGGCCCTGCCCCAACACGTGCCAAACAAATTCCTGCCCCCCCCCATACCCCTTAGCCGTGGACTCCCTCCTCCCCCTGCCTTCCAAGATGTGCTTTCCTCTCTACCACCCTGTCCTGTGTGGGGGCCAGGAGCTCCTCTCTGGGGGAAGTGGGGGCAGTGGACCCCCCCAGCTGCCAGTGCTGAGCCAGTGCCTCTTGCGGTGGGTCCTGGCAGCTGCAAGGTGGCAATGGCTGCTGGGGCCACACTGCTGTGAGGGGGGGGTGTGGGTGTCTGGGGGAGGCAGAGCATTCGGAGGGTTCCCTTTGGGGTGTGATGGTGCCTGTGTACGCTGGTGCCTGGGGGACGGGGGGGTAGGGTGCTGCCTTTCCTGGCCCTGCTTGCTGCTGGGTGGCTTCGGTGGAGGGGGGACAGTGCAATGTGTGGGGTCAGAGCGGTGCCTTGGGGTGGGGGGGTGACCCCCGTGCAGCCCTTGGGGAGCGCCCTGGGGCTGTGCCCCCCACCCAGCAGGGTGCAGCCCCCCCAGCAGGGTGTGCCCTGTGCTGTGAATAAAGCTGGAATTCAACCTGTGCTCTGTGCCCCCCATCCTGCTTTGCACCCCATGGGTGCTGCATACCCAGCCCCACTGTGCTCCCCTGTCTCCCCACCCGCACCATCCCTGCCCACCCCACAGCACCCTGCAGCCCCCACGCCCCATTTCCCA
>NC_034434.1:3708587-3710183 GCF_002078875.1 Numida meleagris | reverse complement strand
CCCATGTGCCCCCTGCACCCACCCTCAGTTTGCAGTGATCCCCATTTCCCTCATCCCCATTCTGCCCCCCAACCTGCGCATCCCCCGGACCTCCCCCCCCCATCTCCCTAAGGCCGCGCCGTGCTCAGCTCAGGCTTTATTATGGGATGAGATGGGGGCAGGGTGACAGGACTTTGCGAGTGCAGCATCTGCCTTTTTTTGGGGGGGTGGGGAGAGGGAGCAGCGAGGGGTGGGGTGGGGTGGGGTGGGGGGGGCTCAGCCTTCCAGCGGTTTCTGCGCGTGGACGAAGAACACGCCATCGACGTCGTCCACGCCGGTGCGCAGCGCGGGCGGCATGGAGTAGGAGCGGAAATCACGGAGGGCGAACCCGGCGCCGCTCAGAGCCCCGCGGACGTCGTCCTCGTCCAGCGGCACCACGGGCAGCCGCGCCGCTCCCGCCAGGTAGAAGGATTCCCCCAGAGCCCCCAGCAGCAACGCGTGCCCCCCCGGGCGCAGCAGGGAGCCCACGTTCCCCAGCGCTCGCCCGAAGGCCGCGCGGTCGGGGCTGACGGCTTCCAGGCAGAAGGCGGAGAGCAGCGCGTCGGCCGCAGGGCGCAGCGGGGCACCCAGGGGGTCTGCACGGTGCACGTCGATGGGGAGGATGCGCCGCAGGCGGCCCCGCAACCGCTGCTCCTTCTCCTGCCAGGGTTCCCTGCGGGCAGCGGGAGGCGTTGGGACGGAGCAAAGGGGAGGGGGTGTGGGGTAGGGGGGGATACGTGGGGATGGGGTCACGCAGGGAGCAACCAGGCATCGATAGGGGTATGGGGTTGGGGTCCTGCAGCGCAGGATCCCATAGCCATCAGCCTGACACCCGCAGGGGTGTAAAGACGGGATCCTACAGGGATCGGCACCGTATCTGTGAGGATGGGACCCTGGGGGGATACAGGGGTGGGGTCCCACAGCGATCGGCCCAGCATCAGCAGGGTTACGGGGATGAGATCCTGCAGGGATCAGCGCAGCCTCTGCAGGGACGTGGGGATGGAATCCCAGAGGAGTCAGCCTGGCGTGAACGGGGACGCGGGGCTGGGGATCAGCGCGGCAGATGGGGGGACGTGGCATTGGGATCCTACAGGGAGCAGCACAGTGCTCACAGCGACCTGGGGATGGGATCCCAAAGGAATCCAGCCGGGATCAGCGCTGTGGGCTGTGGGACCGTGGCTGCAGTGGGTCTCAGCCCCCAACCCACGAATCCAAGGGGCCACGATCCGCAGGGACAAGACATTAAGCTCCATGGGGACCTGGGGCCGCAGTCTCTCTGGGATTTGGGGCCACCATTCTGCAGCAGCACGATGTGCCCCCCACCCCACCCCACTCCCCCCCCGCTGCCCTACCCGCGCCCCTCGATCTTGCAGACGTGCCGGATGAAGGGGCTCCAGTCGAAGGCTCCGGGCTCTCCCCGTACCCAGCGCCGCAGCTCCTCCCGGTTCGCCTCCAGGAAATCGGTGGCCACGATCTCCTCGAAGTGGTCGCAGGCGCTCAGCAGCTGGTAAATGGTGGGGCCCGAACCCACGTCGATGAGCGTGCGCCCGCGGATCTCACCTGGGGGAGGCGGGGGGG
>NC_034434.1:3700330-3708387 GCF_002078875.1 Numida meleagris | reverse complement strand
CTGTGCCCCCCACCCCGTGCCTCAGTTTCCCCACCGCTGGCGAAGGTCTCGGCCAAACATCGCAGCTTCCAGGGCACCACGAACTCCTCGGAGGAGAAGTCGGCGCGGGGGGGCACGTAGTTGTTCTGCAGGTACGCGTGGGGGTCGAAGCGCGCGTAGCCCTCCCGGACGGCATCCAGGCTGCTCATGGCGGGGGCTGCGCTGTGCCAACGCCGCGTCCCATTTATAGCCCCGATAACCAGGAGAAGAGGGGGGGGTGGGAGGGGGGGGGCATGGTGAGTTATGGCAGCGTCCGCTCGGCGCTGATTGCAGCCATCCATCGTGGATAACCGGGTTAGTGTCAGCGCCCGCGGCCGGAGCCGGCCCTGCTGTGCTCCCCCCAAGTGGGAGCTGCAGCCCTCAGGGTTGTGACAGCCCTGGGGGGGGGTCCCAGCACCAAAGTGGGGGCATGACCACTCCAAAGGGGCTGCTCCGACCCCTGCGTGTGGCACAGGAGAGATGGGGATGGAGATGGGGGCTGGAATGGGAATGAAGGCAGGGAGCGGGAAGGCAGTGAGGTAAGGACAGGGATGGGGACTGTCCAGGTGCTCCCTCATGCAGCTGTCACTGCTGAACTGAGTGTGCTGGACCTCAGCCCCTGGCAGGATCCGGCCCCACCAACCCCTCCAGCTCACGGCGCACTCATTGTGCCCAGCAGCCTGGGACGTGGGGCGGTGCCGCTTGTGGGGCTGGGCGAGGGAAGGGGTGAAGGTGGTGAAGCCCCACAGGCAGCGGGTGGGGAGGGATGGGGTTTGGAAGGGGATGGGTGCAGGGCCTGGCGGTGGCCCAGGGACAGGAGGATCCATCCAGGAGGGAACAGCTAATCTGGGCACTGGCACCGGGGCCATCCTGAGCCCTGGCACGGGCTGTTAAGGGGGGGGGGGGAAGCACAGTTATATAAGAGAGATCTGCCCCCTCCCCCCTCCCTTCCCCCCCGACCTGCAACCCACAGCAATGGGATGTGACTCAGTTTCCCCAATTCCCCGCAGGGTCACTGTCCTCATCCCCAGGCCAGAAGGGAACAAATTGGGGGGGAGGGGGGGGAGGACGGGACACAGCCCCATGGATAGGCCAATGCTCTAGGGCTGATCCAGGCCCTAGAAAGGGGGGGGTCCGTTACCCCGCACTCAAACCACCGCTGCTGGAGCCACAGGGCCAGGCTGCATCTTTTATTGCAATACAAAGAAATTCACATCTGTACAAAACAACACAACACGGCTGTGTCTCCCAGCCCCTGCCCTGGGGGGGGCTCTGCGCACCCCATCCTTGCTCCCCTCTCTCTGCCAGGGACACCGCATCGCGCCCGCGCCCCGTCCCCACCGGCCTCTGCTGCCCGCTGCAGGGTGAGTGCCCACCCCCACGTCCCCCCACTCTCCTCCGCCATCTTCGGGGGCTGCGGCGAGCAATGGGGCTCAGGACCCCCCCGCCGCCGCCCCCCACCCTCATCCCGCGCCCCGAGCCCCCCGCCCGCTGCCTTCAGCCCCTCTGGGCTTCGTGGGAGAGGGAGCGGGAGAGGGTGCGCCGGAGCCCCGGCTTGGATCCGCGCAGGTCTGGGGGGGCGAAGAGGGGCAGCGGGAGGGTGCGGGCGTAGGGCAGGAGGTGCTGGGCCAGGGGCTGCCCCAGGACGCCGACCCGCAGCACGCCCCACGGCGAGCGCTGCTCCAGCACCCGCGTCTCCCCGCGCTGCTCCAGCGACTCGCGGCGCTGCTGGTCCACCTCCCGCCGGCACCACCTGCACACGGGGAGCTCGTGGGGCGGCCGCAGGGGTCCCCGTCACAGCCTGCCCCGTGGGCACGCTTGGAGACCCCCACATGGTTTCCCCAAGCCCTCGGAGATCCCCATGCCTTCCCAAACCCTTGAGCACCGTTGGAGCCCCTTCTGTCCCATCCCATCTCATGGGGACCCGTGGACATCCCTGTGTTCCCCATAGGCATTTTGGAGACCCCGCCATGCGCTCTCCACTTCCATGAAGACCCTTGGAACCTCTCCCCCCACCCAGGACCTTCACAGCCTTATGGGAAGCTTAGAGATTCCCACCCACAGCCCATACCGCTGCGTGGACACCACCTGGCTCCTTGAGACGCCCAGTGCCCCGCAGTGACCCCCACATCCCACCCAGCCACCCAGCCTCCCCCAGACCCCCATAGCAACCCCCAAGATCCTCCCAATCCCACGGGGAACCTACGGGCACCCCCCCGAGGAGCTCCCCTAGGGACCCTCAGATCTCCCTCAGCCCCGACGCCCTATGGGGACCCCACAACCCTCGGGGACCCCCAGCACCCGGCCGCCCGGCGGTGCCGCTCACCCCTCCTCGGGCCGGGTGCTGAGCTCCAGGTCCAACCACTCGGCGCTGAAGGACTCGTGGCGCCCCGTGTCCTCCTCGTGCACGCGGCAGCCCAGGCTGGCGCTGCAGAGCAGCCCCCCGGTGCGCACCACCGCGCTCGGCCCCCACATCCTCGCGGCACTCCCGGCGGTGGCTTCTGCTGCCCCGCGTCCGCCCTCCCCGCTTTTATGGCCCCGCTGAGGCTATTTTGGGATGTGTCACTGGCACTGAGGGGACGGGAGGGTGCCAAGGGGCAAGCAGCGGGAGGTGGCATTGAGGGACATGTGCGTCACCTCGTGTGCGCCCGCTACGCTCAGCCCCGTGTGCCCCATGCCGTTTCCTCAATGGGATGCGACCCCCCCTCCCCCCCCCCCACACCCCCGGCCTTCCCCTGTGAATGCGATGGACTCAAGAGGTGACAAAGGTTCTGTGGGTGGCTGTCACCAGCACGGTGCTTGGGTCACCCAGTGCCAACCCCAGTGCCGCCCCTGAAGGGCCACCAAGGTCCCATCCTGGTGTCCCCCCCCCCCAGTCACGCTGCGCCATGCGAGCTGGCAGCAGGGTGCTGGCCACGGGCCCCCCCGCAGGGCTATTTGTGGGGCTGACAGATGGGGGCTGCGGACAGACGGGTGCTCGCAGGGTGCCAGCGGGCACGGCTCAGGGGGCTGGGCCCTGGGGACAGGCTGGGGTGGGGGGGCACTACTCTGCAGCCCCTTCCCCTTCAGCAGAGCAGAGGCACCACTCGGCCTCCTGGGCAGAACTGGAGGCCTTGGGGATGCACAGCCATGGCTCTGCGTGGGGGACGGACGGATGCTTCATGCCCCTGCCCTGGTGCCACTGCAGGGCAGGGGGCAGTGACCCCCATGGCCAGTGACCAGCAGAGCCCTGGGCACATTCTTTTCACCTGCCCCCCCCCCCAGGCAGGCGCTCCTCCCGCTTTTATTCGATCAAGTTACAAAGGGCAGGCGGAGAGCAGCGGGCTGCAAATAGTGCAAGGCTCTTTATTTTGACAGATGCCAGTGGGAGGCGTCTCCCGGTACCGACAGGGGCACCAGGACCCCAGGATGAGCACTGACACAGGGGCACAGACCCTGGGCCCGGCCCCTGGGGGGTCTGTGGGTGCTCCCCCCACCCCCGTGCTGCCGCTGTGTGCACCCACGCGTGGGCAGCTCCACGCTGCTTCCCGTGACGGAGCAGAACGCGGCAGCAGTGCAGGTAGCACGAAGCTGTGCTCGCCCCCACAGCCCCTCGGGAAGGTGGAAGGCTCTGAGCCCACTCCCTGCAGGGCTGCATGCTGGGGGGGCTAAACGCGCTCAGGAGGAGCCCACGGGGGGGTAGGGGGGCAGGCACTGGGGGGGCATGCCGAGGATCCCCAGAGCAGCCCCCCCCATCCAGAGGAAGGTGCCCTTGAGCCACACAGCTGTGCTTGGTCCCCACGTATGAGTGGCACAGGACAGGGGACAGACCTGTGTGCTCACCCCCACAGGGGCTTTCTCCTCTGAGTCCCTCACTCCCAGCACAGCAGCCTGGGGCTGCACACGAGCCCCTGTGCCCAAGGTGGGGGGGAGGAGGTGAGGCCAGACCCAGCACAGGGCAGATCCCGGCCCCAGGGCAGGGCAGAACAGGACAGGGGTTTGGCACACACTGCACGGCGGCTCCAGGGCTCTGGTTCGGCGGGGAAGGAGAGGAGCAGCCCCCCCTGCCTGCCCGCAGCCAGTCCAGCAGGGACAGAGCACGATGCTCAGGGCTTGCTGCAGAGCTCGCCGACCCGCTGCCGGAGGTGGAAGGCAAACTCGAACATGGTGGCTGCCAGGCTCTGGTGGATGAGGTACCGGGGCAGGCGACCCTGCGAGGGAAGCAGAGGAAACAGTGCATGAGTGAGGGCGGCAGCGCAATGAGTGCAGCAACCTAGAGGAAGGTGGAAAGCCCCCCCAGGACCCCCCACCCTGTGTGCCCGTAAGGTGTGGGGATGGCCCCTTCCAGCCCGGGGCTGCACGCCGCAGCGGGGAGCTGCTGCTCTCAGGGAGCTGGATCCGGGGGAGGAACTGAAACACGTTTTGATTTCCCTAAAAAGCCCTGCACGACTCAACCCGCACCGCCTCGGCCCGTGCTCCATTATGAGAGATCGTAAGAAAATCAGCCCGGGCTCTGCGGGGGAAGGCAGCAGCGCTGGGTTGGGAACAGGGCAGGTGCTGGGGTGCAGAGAGGGAGAAGCCCCACGGACGTGGGGAAGGGCTCCTGCAGCCCCCACTGCAGGGCTGTTCCCCAGAGCAGGCTTTCCCTTTGCCCCTTGGGGCTGGGACAGCGCTGGGCTGTGGGTCCGGGGCCATTTCGGGCACCTCTCCAAACTGGGCTGTGGGGCGAAGCGCCAGCACAGACACAAACACACACACACACACACACGTGTGCAACCCTTGCCCTTCGCTGGAGGAAGGGATGAGCCATGCGCTATAAATACCACGTCAGGGCCAAAGGAAATACCAAGGCAGCACCGAGGAGGGGTCTGAGCAGCAGCAGAGCCCTTCAGGAAGATGGTGGAAGCAGTTATTAATAGCTCGGCTGCTCCAGCATTTCTTCCAGCAGCAGCGGGAGAGCGCTCCCCGTCCTGGGGAGCACAGAGGGGGAACCTCCCCTTTCCCAGCTCACTTGTGCAAGATGGGGGGTGATTTCTCTCCACCCCAGCTCATTACAGAGGGAGGGAGGAGGCGGAGGAGGCATCGGCACGAAGGAAAAGCACCTCTGCTACCAACCCTGCAGCAGGGGCAGCGGGGCCGTGCCATGGCCCAGCCGAGGAGCTGCCACGGGGAGCGATTCCACGCCGCCCGTTTGGAGCCCGTTCCAAGCAGCGTGGTGGCTGAGCTGCTCCGTGGGAGGGGAGGGGGCCGTGCAGCGTCGCAGCGCGGCGCCGATGAATGGAGCCTTTGTGCTCGCTGCTGCGGCGCCGTTTCCACACCAACCTCGGCGCGATTCAGCGCAGGAAGAAAACAGGGCAATGCCCCACGCTGCTCCCCCTGTCCAACTTCCCTCCCCCACCCCCGCTGCCTTTGTCCCGGCCACCAGCAAGGGCTCTGCGTGCAGCTCCGCAAATAGCCCTGGATCTGGGTCACGGCGCACGGCGGAAGCGCTGCTCTCCGCACGCGGCCGCAGCCCCGCAGCTCCGCGGGTGTCTGAGTTTGTGCCGAGGTGTCTGGGAGCAAGTGATTCATCCCTGCAGTAGGTTCCTGGGAGCAGCAGGAAGCCGGGCAACACTTCCACGTCCAACTGATGTTGGTCTCCAAAGAGGATGAAATCACCTCTTCCCAGCCCCGTACAGAGGTGAAGCCCGTAACCAAGATCTGCCAGGTAAGCAACGGTTTCCCAGCCCTACACTGGGGAAACTTCAGGGGGAAAGAGGGAGATCTTCAGGTGGTGATCAAGTTCTGTCTGCAAAGCTCAGGTCCCACTACTGCAGCCTCCAAGAGCAGCCAGGAGCCGTGCCCAGGGGAGGCTTGCAGCAGGACAGCAGCCCCTGCACTGCCCAGCTGGGAGCACAGGGCAGGTCCTCAGCACACGTCCTTGTGATACACAGAGCTTTAGAAGCGTGCTGATGAGCTCTGCTGGGGTTGGGACACAGCAAGGGCACTCACACATCAGCGAAGAACTGACTTTACCTTCAGGTCCGTGTTGAGAATCCAGATGAAAGTGCAGACCCGGGGGTTGCTGGGGCACTTCAGCACGATGAACCCTCCAGGTCCGTTCTCACCCCTGCAGGGAAACAACAGCACCAAGTCAGGCTGGGAAAGCTGCGGAGCCGCTCCCTAATGCCCTGGTTTGGCTGCACCAACCCCACACCGGCTCCTGCAGCTGCAGCCCCTGCCTGGCCGTGAGCACAGGAGCCCAGCGGGGCAGAAGCAGATGCACAGTGTCCAGGAAAGGATCTGCTTTGGCTGCGGGCACATGAGCAAACACGATTTGCCCAGCAGCTTTCCCACAGCAGTGGTGCTGGGGCTGCCACCGTGCTGCCTGTGGCCCAGCTGACACCGGCACTGCACTGCTGGGAGGCTGCAGAGGCACAGCACTGCAGAAGTGGGTGCAAACAAGTGGGTCCCTGGGAAGCTGAGCACCCAGGGAGACCACACGGTCGAGCCGAGCTCAGCGCACACCGCCGTGTCTCCGCAGCCTCCAGCTCTTTCCTCGCGCCATCTGAGCATCTCAGAGACGAGAGCTGCGCTTGCACACGCAGCCCAAATACAGATTTCCCTTCCCTGCTCAGGAACAGGCACTATTTTTGCTGCATACATTCGTTGATCGATTTTTCTAGGCCCCGAAGTCCCCGGCTCTTAAATAGACTGAGGCAGCTCTAACGTCTCTGAGTTAAAATGTCAATTACTTTAACCAGATTATTAGGAAAAACAAAGTCAGCGCGTGAAGTGGCACAGCTGGGCCCCAGGCACCGGCGCAGACAGTAACAAGGAGCCCTGTGTGATGAGCCCGGCCCCGCCGAGATCCATCAGCAGCCGTGCGAAACCGGCCCCGTGGAAACGGAGAGGCCGGGACCCCGCTGCTGCTCCGGGAGCTGTCCCACCCCAGCGCAGCTCATTTCACCCCCGGGATCGTCCCTCGGCGTCTGCAGCCTTTAAAGTCAGTAAGTGACTGGCTTACGAGAAGCAAAAGGCATCCGAGAGGCTCAGAGAGAGACATGGGCAGCTGCTTGCTGCCCCTCCGAAATGGCAGCTGGCCCCGTTTGGGAACGAGTGGCTACACAAACAGGATGCGGACGGGGCTGGGGTTTGGGCCGTTCCCGTCGGCACCTCCGCTCCCCAGAGCAGAGAGCTGGGAAACGCCCGAGCAGCACTCAACAGCACAGAGCGTTTCTTTAACAAAGGAAGAAGAACAAGGGAAGCAAGGTTTAGCTCCACAAATAGATTAGCTTCCTGCAAACGGTGCCAGAAAGACAGCAGGGTTCTCATTTAAGTGGCTCTCTGCCCTAAGCTTAAGCGAAGCGCGTGTCAAATATCAGCTAAAAAAAAAAAAAATAGAATCTGCCTCTTACCTGACATACTTGGAGAGCGGAGGCTTCAGGCTGTGCGTGGTCGACATCCCTGAGGAAATGTACCTGTCTCTTCTTCTCTCGATCCGCCGCACGTTCACAAAATCCCTGAGCAAAGAAAGGGCAACGACAGCTTTGAAACGTGCGTGAGGCTTTGAAGGAGCAGATCAAGATCACATGCTTGGGGCTGCAGGGAAAGGCTGTGGCAGAGGTTTGTCAACGTATGGACAAAGCACGGGCAGCACGGTTATCAGGGAGACAGAGGGAGCGACTGGGACAGATTCTGAGCTACGAGGCTCCTGCCAGAAGTGTCTGGAAGAGAAGCTGAGGGGCTCCCTGCCTTGGGATGTCACCCAGCCCCGGTGGGTGGATGCTGGGTGCATCACCCCAGCCCTGCCGGCTCTTGCTATGGTCAGAAGCTTCTCTCTGTATTTTCTAGGTTGGTGTTCAGGGGGAAAAAGAAACTGACCTGGGGGAAACGACACCGCCCGCGGCCCCAGCTGCTACGTCGTACGAAACGATCGTGTTGTCTTCAACCCGCTGCAAGATCTGGGAGAAAGAAAAAGAGATTTCCCTCAGCCCGCGCCTGCAGGTGCCAACAGCTGGGCACTGCGGCCCCTCACAGCTGGGGGCACGTGGAGCAGCTGACGGGTGGCTCGGGGGGGG
>NC_034434.1:3681059-3700290 GCF_002078875.1 Numida meleagris | reverse complement strand
GAGCTCTGTGGCAGCATATGCACAGGTCGGTCTGCTGGCCCTGGGCTGCCCCTGCACCTTTCTGGGGGGTGGGGGGGGGAAGCACAGGCGTTCCCTTCGGATCCCCGCCACGCCGGCAGCGCCAAACGGCACCAAGCAGAAGCAGGCTTGGCTCAGGCGCTGGCCCAGCTCCCTGCCCACCTCGTGGGCTTTTGGACGGGCACGGCCACGCAGCTGGCTGCCGCAGAGCATTCGGATCGTACGGATGAGCGGCGGAGATTTAACGCCTCGGTGACTCTGATCCAGCTAAGCTCCAGTAGGGCCTGGGCACCGCTGACAGCCGGTGCTGGGCTGGGAAGCTGCAGCTCTCCGCTTCAAGGAGCTCCTGTGATTAAGCCATCTTTGTCCGGCACGCTCACCTGGCAAGCTGCCACTGTTCTGTTCCACAGGATCATCTTCTCGGGCTGGAGAATAACCTCCTGGTAAACTGTTTCAGCAGAGCACTGCAGGAAAGCCTGAGGACAGAGCCAGAGCAGTTAGCCAGTCCCCTGCTCAGCTTGGGAACGATTATTTCTAAGGAACGCAGAGCAGATCAGAAAGAACAACTGGGAGCAAGCAGGAGGACAGCAGCGAGGCTGCAAAGCCAACGTCGTTACCCACTGCCAAAGAGAGAGAAGGGCACAGGGGGGGACCAGACCTGGGGGTCAGCAGTCACTGAGCTGCTGCCTGCTGGGAAGGGGGACAAGCACCCATCTGCAGCACGGCCACGCAGACACAGAACGATCTCGGGCCCCTCTGCCCTCACCCCACCTTCTCAGCAATTCTGCTGCACGTGCAATCGCTTTGGAAAGTCACCAAGAAGATTCTCAGAGCTCCAGCACAGCTAACGTTCATTTCTCCACGTCCCCGTGGGACTGGGGATCTTTGGAGGCAAATGGTTAACGCAGCAGAGCGGGACCATCCAGCTCTGCCTCACGAACACAGAGCTGCTCCTCCAGCAGCTCCTGCCAGCGAGGCAGCATATGCACTGGAACAAAGAAAAGCCACCGCAGCACCAATGCTTCATTAAAGCGTGGTTTACAGCCAAGCCACTCCAGTGAGAGGGCACAGAGCATGGCACTTCTGAGCAGCTCTTCTTCTCAATGCCAGGCAGCAGCAGACGCACGCTCAGCCCTGGTCTTGCTGGCAATTAGTTGCAATTAGCCTCCTTGGTCAGATTAGTCCTAGATGCTGGGGTTGGAAGCGAGTCTCGCAGTCACCTGCTCCCACTTCCACCAGCAAAGACTGGGGCCCAGCATTTTTGCCGGGGAGTTTGTCTGCCAGCCAAGGGGTTTTCCTGGAGAGATTCCCTAAAGCGTGCAGAGCAGTTCATCTGTCTCAAGCAAAGAGAGTGCTCTGCAGGCTGACCTGAGCTGCCAGGGCCAGGAGAGAGCGTGAAAGCTGAGCCGTGGCTCCAGGCAGAGCAGTGATTTTGCATGTATCACGCAGGCTAAGGAAGCGATGCAGGAAGGCTCTTACCTTTAAAATAAAGGTCTTGCCATGGAAAGGTATTTCAAAAGTGTAAACAACATCACCGAAGTCCTGCGCAAGAAATAAGAAAGTTTCATTTAAGCTGGCAAAATAAAATGAACTGCTTCTACCCGAGGTAAAGCCTGCTGGTCTCTGGGCATTGCGGGAGGGCTGCAGGAGCTGGCCCACTCCAGGGCCATCCCATCGGGCCATCCTTGGCCTCAAACTGCTCCTGCTCCCCCTCATCAGGCAGCAAGCCCCAGAACAGGAACGGCACTGAGCCCACTTCAGATGCCCATGCACAAATTTCCATAAACAAAACAATATCCAGAGAAGCAGCAGTGATGAGACAGGAAAAGAATCCACCCCGTGCCAGCCTGCAAACTCCTTTTCAAGGTCAAATTCTCTTTGTAGCAAGCTACCAACACCAGTGTGAGAGAGAGGGGTTAGTTTGCCAGCACTGCTGTTGTTACCTACATCTGAGAAGAGACTCCCTGGAGGGGTTAGGGATGGACAGATGATAACCTTTCATCATTAGCCCTGTGTTAAACTCTGATTAGTCTATTTAAATCCATCCCCCTTCGGATAAAGAAAACAATCTGCCCAGCTAGTTTGGCATCAAACAATGGATCACTTGACAGGGGAATTTTAAATACCAGATGAGACTGCAGTTTGCAGGACTCTCACCTCAACTGCATTGTGAGCCCACAGTAGAAAACAAGGCTGGTTTTAGAGGGGGCAGAGACATTGGCTCTTTCACACTACTCTATAGAGAGAAAGGAACCCTAGCTACTCCAGAAAACCCTGCTGTAGCTGGAGGAAACACGCATGGCAGGGCTCCCTGATACACATTCCACCATCCCCAATGTCCCCATCCTGGGGAAGGGGATGCACACGCAGCTTTGGGGGTGGGACAGCAGGAGCTGCCTGTGCCCCACACACTCCTGCTGCCAGAATGGCTGGGAGCATCAGCCAGAGCCTCCCCAGGCCCCAGTGTGTTCCTAAAAGCACAATACTCTGGAGCCCTCACATCCACTAAAGGTGAGCTGTCCACCCCTGCCCGCCTGCCATGAGAGGGAGGAGCGATGGGCTCCCTCCCGTCAAATGGGAAGGCAATTAAACGTCTAATTAAATAAGAGGGGATTTTACATTTAACTGAGCTGGAATAGATTCCTAATTCAATCAGGTAATTGTAACGCTTGTTAATTTTTCATGTTGCAAGGAGGTTTCAAAAGCCTCATTTGTCCTCCAGTTTTTGCTAAGCCATCCGTGCTTTTTGCCAGCGCTGCCCAGCAGCGGGGTGTGGGGGACACTTGCATTGTTTTTCTCAAACTTCCAGTTCTCCTCCTGGGCGAGGATTTGGTCCACAACTTCCATGGCTTCTTTGCCTTGTCGGACGTATTCTTTCTCCTAGGAGAGAAGGGGATATTTCAGGGTTCACAGCAGGGTTTGCAGAAAGCCCCACGTGTGTGTGTGTGTGCGTGCAAGGTTTGCTACCCAACTTCCAGGGCTGGCAGAGGGAAGTGGGCTACCTCCCATCACCACACCACACCAATCTCTTAAATTCAGGGCACAGAGGCCTCATTCTGGAGCCTGAAGTCACGCTTCCTGCCCTGGCTTGCATCCACACACCAGCTGCGCCCACCAGCATCTCTCCTGCCTTAGCACAAGGGCTTCCAGCAGGCAAAGGGCTGCGAGGTGCGCAGAGCTTCCTTCTGTGGAAGTGCCAGAACTGGAGCTGAACAGCAGCAGAACCACTTGGAAAGCAGCACAGAGAAGTGCATGCCCAGCCAGACTTGAGGGAGGCGAGGAACCGCCCCGCTCGCTAGAATTCAGCGAGGACAGTGGAGGCAATGCCCTTTTGGTATGCAACTGCATGACCAGGGAAGGGGGAAAAGGCAGAGCCAGAACCACATCCCTGGGGGATGCTGCACAGGAGAAGCTGGCTAACGCTGCACGTCGCTCAGAGAACCCCCTCGTGCTGCAGCCACGATGCCACCGCTCCCAGGAGCTGCGGTGCAGGCTGAGCACCTCAGCCAAATGTCCCCAGACAAAGGGCTGTGACACCAGGGACGGGATCTCTGTCTCTATTTACCTGAGCTGTCAACGCCTTCCTTCCCGGACCTTCCTCGTCCGACTCGTTGTCCGACCCTTTCGTGAAACACACAATGAACACACAGATAACAAAGAGCCCATTTGTACATCTCTCCCCCTCCAGCCTTCCCCATGGATCAAACAATGCTACCAACGGGTGTGACCCCAGCGCAGCCCCGGTCCTGCCTCCCCCAGCACGGGGCTGGCTGCCAGGTGCTGCCCTGCTCTCAGCCAGGCTGCGGGCACTGAGTGTGCCCTGGGTGTCAGCAACACTGGGACAAATGCTCCAGCTGACGCCTGCTGGCTGCTGAGCAGGGATGGTCTCGCAGCCAGCACAAGGCAGCAGCACTCTGCCAGCTCCGACCCTCACCTGCTCTCAGCGACTTGCCCCCATGCCCTCATACTGAGGGCAGCGTTTAACCACAAGCACTTTAATCGCAGCTTAAGAGCATTTAACCCCAAGACCACAAAATGCTCTCATTTCCCACAGAGCCAAAGCCAGGCTGAGCATGATCCTGCTCCGGGAAGACACCAAGGCAGTGGGGCACCAGCACGGGGCAAGGAGAGGTTCTGCAGCACCCGCTCTTGGAGGCCTTGCTGTCTGCCTCTGCCAAGAGCTGGGCTAATGAGACAGAGCTCAGAGAGAGGACAGTAATAGGGGCAAGAAGCTCCTGGAGGAACGTGGGATGAGAGCAGAGCACGTTACCTGCAAAGGACTCCGGCGGGGAATAGAACTGCCCATCGGAAAAGGCTCCTGGGTACAGCAGGGGCCCACGGGCAGCTGCAGCCTGGGCTGCCAGGTACCCTGCAAAGCACAACAGGTTTCACATGCAGTGTCCTAAACTGGGGGGCTGGGGGCCCCGTCCTCCCGCACCAGATCTCCCCCCTCCAGCCTCCCAGCCACTTTCTGCCAGACACAGCTGCTCTGCCCACACTGACACCAGCCAGCCCACAAGCTTTTCAGCTCCTATTGCCTCATCTTTTGTTTGAGGCATTTTATCTGCATGGAGATCAATGGGCTCTTTTGCCTGTCAAATCCAAAGGCGATTAAGTATCTAATTAAATAAGAGCTTCCCCTGGAAGCAATTTGGAACCCGAGCCTAATCCAATAGAGGCATTAAACACTTGATCATTTTTCATCTTAAAGCCTCCTTGCAAGACCCAAACATCCTCTGGTGTTTTCCAGTCATTCAGTGCATTTCTGATCCAGCCTCACTTGACAAATACTTCTCAGTTCATGTGCCATTTCCCAGCTCTCTTTCGTCAGAGAAGCCTGGGAGAACGACTAAGCCCCTGTGCTGTAATAGCACTGCTGCTTTACATTACAGCTGCATTACACAGACCGAGCACCCACTCCCTAGAAGGACCCTTGGAAGGGACAGGTGCCCTGCCACACGCGGCCATTTGTGAAGCATTAGGTCAGAGAAACTCTGTCCCCATTTAATCTGACCTCAATGACTAGAGACCGTGAAATTTCACGCACCGTAACCCGTGCTGCACCCCTGTAATCGATCTTGGACTGCATCATTCCACTCCAAAGGTCTCCAGCCCAGATCTGAAGACAGATCTCACGAGCTGGAGAGTCCCACAGCCTGCCTGGCATTTGTCCCACTGTTTCAAAACATTTTCACTGATGCGGAGGTGAGCTTTGTTTCCAATACGTCTGGCTTCAGTATCCAGGCATTGGAGAATTTGGCATGTTTTTCTCCTCTCAATTAAAAGACGCTTTTCATAATCTGGTATATTCTTCCCTTGAAGGGACTCGTATACTGTAACAGAATTGAATCAGGCACTTCCCGTCACAGCCAGCCTGGAGATCACTTCTCCATAAATGTCATTTCTGCCACGGTGCTGCCAAAGCAGCAGAAAGCCCAGGCCTGGTGGCCTGATCTGCTGGCTCCTGCCAGAGAGGAGCAAAATACTTACATCGTTCCTCTTCTGCTTCCTGAGTGAGGACTTTAAAATCCAGGAACCAAGTCTCTAACCAAGCAATGACAAACGAGACGATAGGAAGTAAGTAGCCGAACGCCCCTTTGGTGAGAAGCTGAGTGGAAAAAAAGGAAAAGTCACAAGGAGTTTACACAAAATGGAAAACAGCAGCGACAAGCAATCACAAAGCAATCCCCTGTGAGCCCAAGGAAACCAACCTCGGAGAGAATGACCTTCACAATCAGGAAGGCACTGGATATCAGCGTAGTGACCTGGAAAATAAAATCCCGTATCTCAGACCTCTGCAAACTCGAAGCAGAGAGCTCAAACTGAAAACAGGAAAGCAAAAATTGCCTTCTTACCGCTATGACCCACCAGTGGCGCAGCCTTACAATCGCATAGGCCAGCAGCAAGACAAAAAATCGGAAGAAAGCCAAGACCTTTCAAAACAAGAAGCCATTGATATAGATGGTGTCCTTGTCGTCGTGCCAGGTGCTGGAAGGACGCAGCCCTCGGGGACCTCAGCACCCAGCCAGGTGGGGTCAGTGGTGTGGCAGGGTGGGCTGCAATCTGCCCAAGTGCTAGGCCAGGAGCAGCAGGGATATGGGAGACCCCAGCCCCCAGCATGCTGCCCTCCCCACCCAGCCTACAGCCACGCTGAGCGCCGAGCTCTCGCCCCACTGGCAGCAGGCTGGGATACTCACAAATATGTCAAAGAAAGAGGTCTTAAAATTGTACTTGATGATTTCGTTCTTCAAGTTCTTCTGAATGCCATCCTTGGTCTGAAGAGGAGACAGGAAATGAGAAAGCTATTGAGTGCACTGACAAGAAACTAATGAGAGGAAGAACCCGGCCAAGCGGTGTCCAGAGGTTACTGCTGGGGCAGGTTATGCATCAGGCATACAAACACATGGCACAGGCTCCTCTGCCAGCACAGGACCATGGGAAGATGCAGCAGCCCATTTCACCCTCTGCTTCCCAGCGAGGGCAGCCGGGGTTGAAGCAGCACACAGGCACATTAAACACTTCTACGTGGGGCTTTCTCACGTGGAAAAGCTGTTATTTGGCTCAGCACATCCCGTGCCAGCAGATCACCACCCCCGCAGCCTAAAGCCCTCTGTCTCCTGCAGCCTAAAGGACAGCACCTCCCACTTGGTGCCCATCACTTCCACGCGAGCTTCAAGTGACAGACTTGAGCTGTACGGGAGGAAACGTGGGGCAGGTGAAAAGCCCCAGGGAGCACTTCTGGACACCCAAAACATCTGTCCTGTGACATGGCAGGAGAGGGGTCCAAAGGCCACGAACGCATGGAAACACAAGGAAATCCTGAAGAGGCAAAACCAGGATTCTGCAGGACTGTAAGAGAACGTGGAAAAATCTCAAAGAGCTCTCTTATCTCACCCCTAAAAAATTTGGGGCTTGACAGCCTCTATGCTTTTGACACCATAAATCCTGTTCTCAGGAGCTTGGAATGGCTGTTTATGAGGAAGTGAATGGCTCAGGTAACTGGAACAAACACTTCACCTTTAGGCTATTGGTTTGAACGCAGCCCAGCTGGCCTGGAAGCTGGTATATGCTGACAGCTGTTTGATGATCTGTGAGAAACAAGTTGGTGGATCTCAGGCCAGTTCTTGGCAGCCTGGTGCTCTGGCACCCTCTCGTCAGACAGTCCAAGGACAGACGAGGCAGCCATTGGGAAGTGGTCCCTCTAGGTCAGGGCTGCTGCTTAACAGTCAGGGCAGGGGGAGGCGAGCAGTTCTGCACCGCTGCTTTAGATCTGAAGGTGCAGGACTTGCACCAGACAGCTTCAACGAGCAGCCACCAAACGAATCACAGAATATCCTGAGCCAAAAGGGACTCACAAAGCCTCTTCCCAGCCGCACTGCTCCGATAGGATATGTTACAGGGGGAACAGGACTCAACCAAGGCTTTGGATTACAATTTTTGGGAGGTGTTTCAGTTTGAGTATATGCCACCGCCTTGAACAAGAGGAGCTGACTGAGGAACCTCTTTGTCTCTGAGAGCAGCAAGCTCACAGAGTGACAGTTTGCAGGAGACAGACATTTAACGAGGGCCAATTTGCTCAGCTTATCTTGCAGCAAAGGAAGCCATTTGATAAAAAAAGCATTAGTCACGATATAAACTCATTGCTCTTCATAACTAGGCAAATAAGTCGTCCTAATAGCCTTAAATATGCAGCATCTCGGCTCGGGGCCTAAATATCACCAGTTAGTCACTCATTAATGGCTACCTGCGAGACCTACGCTCAGAATTACCCTGACGACCACGCTGCCAGAGCATTTCCCCAGGGCTGCAGTTTGGGATTTGCAGAAAAGCACCGCTCTGGAGAGCCCAGAGAACCAAGAAGAGAGCAGGAGGCTGGGGGTCCAGGGCACCATCGGCATCGCAGGAATGCTGCCCCAGAGCTGCCGTGCTTACACGAGGCTGCGGGGGTCACTGCAGCCTCTTGGCAGAGCACGGGGTGATGGAGCTGCTGGCCGAGGCAATCCGTTACGTGCAGACACCGCAGGAGATAAGCCGGGCAGAGATAAGAGCCGCTAAGTGAGCGCAGGATCCAGTGCTGATAAACAAAGGCCAGACACCGGAGGGCTGCCTGCAGAAGCAGTGGGGTCTATCTGATCATCTTGTCTTTCCGATCAGGCTGTTCTGTGGGAGGACATCGAGTACCTGCAACCTGAAACCCATTGCCCGCACGGCCAAACTAGTTGGGACTGGTGCAGGGGAAAAAAAAAAAAAAAAAACACACTGTAGCCCAGGGAACAACTTTGACCTGACGAGATTGAAGTAAATAAACTAGATTTCCTTGTTCGTTGCAGCAGTTGACAGAAAGAGCAAACGCAGCACCCCGTGCTGGCACGAAGCCGCTGCAGAGGGGACCGAAACCCCGCCGGCTCCTTTGTGGCAGAGCGGCACCTCCAGTTCACAGGAGCAGAGATTAGCGGCAGCGCTCTGGGTCCAAAGCTCAAAGCCCTTTTTGTCTGTGCCCGGCAGCTGGGCGGTGCGAGAAAGGTCTGCGCTCCCCTCCTCGCCCTCCGAGCCTTCCAGAACAGGGCACTCAGCAAAGCTGGCAGCTGCTTGGCACACGCAGCGAGTAGCTTCTCTTAAAGGGGGAAGGAGAGGAACTTGGCCAGCAGCTCGCCCTCCCGATCCCACGGCCACAGATCTCGTTACACGACAACACCCAGCTCTGCATGCGTGGTGTTAACGACCCTGGGCAGCCACAACGGGGCCTGCTTGCAGGAAATGAGCCGGACTTCAGCTAGCACTGACTGCGCTCTGATTTCTCAGCCAGTGCGAATCAGAGAGCGCTGGGAAGAGCAAACAAAGACTTGGCCTCAGACTTCTGAAACGCAGCCATTACCACAGAGGAAGCCAAATTTAGAAAAGCGCAGCTTAAGAGGGGAAAAACTCCACACCTTTGCTTCTCCCAACTTACATTCAATTCGATTATCCACAACAAAGAGATGAAGAGCAGATCGAAGGTGACGAAGAGGCAGAAAGTCCTCCTCACGTCCGAGATGGCCTTCCTCTTCTCTGGAGAGAAGTAGCAGTACGGGGAGAAGCCCTGGCTCTGGGAAAGCGAGGTGCTGATGGACGCAATGGCTGGGAGGCTCCGTTCCAGGTCGTGCTGCAGGTCTGTCGGCTTGCTCATCCTTGGCCCAAGTAACTTGGGGCCTACGTCAGTCGGGGCCACATCTGCAGAGCCAGCGTGTCACCTATGGGGAGACAACATAGGAAGCCTGGGGGAGCAGTGCCACGGCCTTACGCCCGGCGGTGTCACCGCACCGAAGCACCCACGCTGCCTTTTAGGTTAGCAGAAAGCACAGGAGAGCTCACCCAGGGCTCGCATCCCACCCCTTGAATCAGCACAGGGACCCCCATCCCCTCTGCCCACTGCAGGGAGAGGGAACCCGGCCACCAAGAGCCCCACAGCTCAGCTCATGGCACAGCTCTGTGGCATGGAAGCAGCCACCACTGGCGCTGGTCCTGGCGGTGCTGGGGGCGCAGCCGCCTCGTGAGCGGGTCAGGGTGCTGAGGCTGACGCCAGTTTTCAGGCGGCCGTGCCAGCCATTGTGTGAAAATGTTTCCCTTCCGTCAGCAGCACACAAGGAGGCTGCTGTGCTAATGAAGCATGCAGCTGAGACAAACAGGGAGAAAGGTGCCAACGCAGGGGGCTGCTGTCCCCAGATTTCCACCCCACCGCGACACACAGCTACAGCACCAGGACAAACTCATTCCCTCCAAAATACTCATGTTCAGGGATACTTGGTCTCCAAACAACTGCATTTATTGCTGGATTAGCTGCTGCTGCCCGAGCAGCTCTGCTTCCTCTGCAAGCAGAGTGAGATGCGTTTTATTACATCAGGTCTTGCTCAAAACCAGGAGGATGCAGGCAGAGCTGCCCAAGGGAAAAAGCCCCAGGACTGTGCCCAGGACCATAGGAAGAGGCAGTGACCACACGCTAGGACAATGGGAGGAGCTGCCCCACACTGCTGCAACCACAACCCGGGGTCTGTGTGCAAGCAGCTCCCAAGTTGCAGCCCTTGGGGAGGGAGAGGAGGAGGGAGGGAGGGAGCTGGGGTTGTCAGGTCCCCGCCAGCCTCTCCCTGCGGCCCCACGGAAGGAGCCGAGGATGTGTCACTTCGGATAAGCCACAGTCAGTGCGGCCCTTCGCTGCCGTGAGCGAGGGGTCCATCTCAAACTGAGAAAAGTTGCAGACATCTGTGAGTGCTAAATAATAGATCGCCTGATGCGCGGGCTGCCGCCTTCTCTGTGGCAGAGTGTCACTGCACTCTCCACTCAAACAGCACTTTGCACTTAGGCAGCCCTCACAACTTCAGAGCGCTTTAGGCTCACCCTGCGAGATGCTCGGCCCTGCTCCCCATGGTGACAGGGACATCCCTGGCTCCCGTTGGCCTACAGCCATCGATTTTTCAGCCCCACCTTTCCAGGTGAGAGCTGACGCCTGTCCTGAAGCCAGCACAGAGATCTGGGGAGGAAGCGGTGAGAAGGGTTTTACCTTCAGGGGAAAACAGAGGCACTGTGGCATAGAAACGTTGAAAATATCGGAATATTTTCTGCCCAGATGTGGTTGTTCCATCACAGGGAAGAAAGGGCAGTGGGCAGAGGCTGCTCTGAGTGTGTCTAAATGTGTCTTTTCCCAGGTGCCAGATGAATTACTGAGCATTCAGCACCACGATGCACACCAGCATCACTGCACCAGGGACCCGCTGGGGCTCCAAAGGCTCTGGAGACACAGTCAGGCTCCTTTCCCGAAGAAAAAGCCAAAAGCAACATGGGACCTATACCTAGAAAGGCTGTAGCAGCCCCCTCACAGCCTGCAGCCTCTCCACCTTCCACTCCTGCTTTTTAGATTCAAATCACAAGCTTCTCATTAGCACACGTTTGCATGCTAATGACATGTCTTACAGCAAGAAGCCTTTCCATCTTGTGACACCGCTTCTCCTTTCCTCCCGCGCCCTCAACTTCCTATTAATGTGCCTTCTCAGCTCACATGACGACTTCAACAGCTAATTCTCATGTCACCTCTTTTGATAGTGACAGCCTTTGCACCAAACACTGCACCAAAGATGAGGTGCCTGGAAAGCGCGGGAGGGCTGCTTTAAAGCCACCAGCTGCAGATGTTTCACCAGATGCTGACACGTGTCTGAGCTTCCTAAGGGAGAGAGGCGTTGACAACAAGTGCCCTTCTGTGAGCTGCCCGCACTCCCCGTGCTGTGCTGTCCCTCACCTGGTCAGCCCCATGCCATCCCCTGCAGCCTCCAGCCCAGATGCTGTTTGTGAATGGGGCTCTCAAAACACCACAAGACCTTGCAGGGTCTGCATTCCCCTCTCAGCTGCACCAGCCCCAGGGTCCCCTCTCCCTCCCCTCTCCCCCCCCCCCACACACGCAGCCTCAGTGCAGCTTGGATACGGAGTATTTAAGAGGGCTCTGGCCCCTAAGAGCAGCTCAAGATCCTGCTCCAAGCTGGTAGCTCTGGGTCTGGCTCATGGAGAGCCTGGGGGCTGATGTGATCACTCTGCAATTAGTCTCCAGTTTCAGTAAGGCCCATCAGTGGCTCAGGATCACAATGCAGAAGTGAGAAAGCCCACAGGTGTCACACAAAGAGCAGAAGGAAAACTTCCCCTTGGGTCCAGCGAGCGACCTCGGAAGCTGCCAGCTGGCAGCGGGTGATGAGGGGCAGCAGCTGCTACCCAGCCCAGGCACCACAGGACACGGTGCTGGGCAGGGTCCACTTCTGTCCCTGCAGCCATGGGTCCCTGTGCCGCTACTCCATGGCAGTGCAGTGCCCGTCCGATGGGCAGCACTGGTGCAGCAGGACCGTTAGCGGTGCCACAGCCGCTTCCTGAGTGGCAGCACGGGCAGTTGGCAGCCCTGCAGCCCCGAGCTCCCAAATCACTGCTCTGTGAGCAGAGCCCCCCGCTCCCGGCCAGCGCTAAGGGGATCCCGCAGGATCGGGGCTGAGCTCCCACCGCACTGGCCCGGCCCTACCCGCTCGGGGCCGCCAGTCTGGAGCCGGTACGGGGGCGTGGGGCGGCCTCGGGGGGTCGGGGAAGGCCTTAGGGAGCCTGGCGGCGGCAGATAAACACTGCTGGACACCCGCACCCACGGGGATGGCCCCGCTCCTACCTCGGGCAGCGGTCGAGGCGGCCTCCGCGACCCAGGAACCGGAGCCCCGCACCAGCCCCGCAGAGTAGCGGAGGTCCCAGCGTTCTGCTCCAGCCCCGAGCCAGCTCCCAGAACGGCTCCGCTCCGCTTAACTCCGGTGCTAACCTCACTCCCCACCCCCCGGAACCGTCCGGTACCTGCCGGTATCAGCCACCAGCCGCCACTGCCAGGCCCCACCGGAAGTAGTCCCCAGAGCAAGCCACTTCCGGTCCTAGCGCCACTCTGACCCCGGAAGTAAAACTCCGAGCTGTGCCGGCGCCCACCATGGCGGACTGCGGGGGCGTGGGGAGCGGAGCGGGGAGGGACCACTGCGCTGCGCGGCGGGGGGAAAGGGAGCATCGGCTCCGCGGGGCTGGGCGATTCCATTCCGCAGTGTGCACGGGGGGACGCGCAGACCCCATCACGGCGCTGCCCCACGGCCACCAACCCCCCAGCCGCCCCCACAGCTCCCCGCTGCCCCCCAAGCACGGGCCCGCCGCTCTGTACAGCTGTTTATTGGAGCGCAGCGCGGGCATTGCTGCATGCGGGGGGCACGGGGCAGGCCCCGGCCGTGGGACCCCAGCCCCACTGCCAGCCCCCACGGTGTGGGAGCAGTGTGGGGCCGCGGTCCCGCGCCAACCAGGCCGGGAGCCATGCGGGGACACACGCGAAGCGCAGGCTCCGAGCGGGGCCGGGGGGCGGTGGGGCTGCGGGCGAAGCGGCGATGACGTGGGGCAGGCCGTGGGGGTCCCGGCCAGGCCGCGGCCCGGCTAGCTGGTGCCCAGCGGGACCGGTGAGCGGCGGCGCTCCGTGCCCGCCAGGCCCACATGCCGCCGCTCCTCGCTGTGCTCTGTGGGTGACAATGGGGTCACTTGGGGGTCCTGCTGCCCTCCAAGGGAGCAGGGATCCCCCCGCAGCCCGTACCGCTGCCGTCCTCCGGCTCCTCCTCGTTGCCTTCACCCCCCTCGGGGTCCTCGGGGTCCTCAGGGTCTTCGGGGATGTCGGACACCGTCAGTGCCTTCAGGTCCTCACTGCGCTCGGCAATGCCTCCCGCGAAGGACACCTTCTGCCCCCCTGGGGGAAGAGGGAGGGACGGTGGCCAACCACAGGATGGGACGGCCGCCGCGCTGCCTGCAGCCGGGTCATGGGGATGGCAGCAGTCCTGAATCCCCACAATATCCCCATCCGTACAGTGTCCCCATTCCCATGGTGGCCCTGTTCCTATCTCCATCCCCACAAAGTCCCCATCTCCACGGTATCATCGTCCCCACAGGGTTCCCCATCCCTGAGGTGGCCCCATCCATCACCTCATCCTCACAGGGTCCCCATCACCACAATGCCCCCCACCTTGCAATTTCTCTGTCCCCATCCCTGTGGAGGCTCCATCCCAGCAATATCCCCATCCTCACGGGGTTCCCATCCATGCAGTGTTATAAACTTCATAGCGGAACCATCCCTGTCCCCATTCCTACCCCAGCCTCCACAGTGTCCCCAACCCCTCAGTGTCCCCATCCCCATGGTGTCCCCGTTACCTTTCCTCTTGTGTGCCTTGGTGGCAGGGAAGATGCTCCGCTCAACTCTGGCCTGGCTCCCCAGGGCTTCTTGGAAGGACAGTGATGAGCCGGGGGCAGAGGAGGCATGCCTCCCCCCTGCCCCGGAGCCAGCACGGCCATGGGGACCAGCTGGCATCAGTATGGCTCCGGGACACAGCAGGGGACACTGCAGCCCCTGCCCCCCCATCGCAGCTGGCAGCACTCAGTCCCATGTCCCCACATCCCCCAGGCTGCAGCAGCCCTTGTCCCCATGACCCATCCCTCTTACCAGGCTCGAGGGCGCTGTCTGGGTCGCAGGCGCGGGCCAGCTCAGGGTCCCCATCATCAGGCTCTCCGTCAGAGCTGTCCCCCCCAGCCAGGCCGCTCTCCAGGTGGGACTGCACGATGCGCTGCACCGCTGCGGGGCACCGGCATCAGCCCCCGCTCTGGCACCGGGAGCACTGGGAAGCACTGGGAAGTACTGGGAGAGGCACAGGGGTGCGGCGTGCCCAGGTCCCCCAGCCCACTGCTCCACACCCACCCCATATGCCCTCCCTGCCTCAGTTTCCCCATCCAGATGGCAGCAGCGTGGGGGCTCAGCCAGCTCCAGGGGCTGCCCCAAAACGTCCCCTGTGGAGGACCTGGCCTTTGGGGATGGTACCTTTGAGCGAGGGTGGTGTGTAGGCACACGGGTTGTTCCTCTTTGGTTTCAGCAGACAGCCCTCGCCGGAGGCTCGCTGCAGGACAGAGCAAGCGGACGGCATTGGGGACAGGGACCTGGCTACTCCCACATCAAGGACACCCGTGGCCCCGCAAGGACTAGGTGCAATGATGGGGATCTCGCTGTGGGGATCTAGGGATAAGCCCCCCGGGACTGTGACACTTTGGTGGGGGTCCCGCAGTGGGGACTGTGGGATGAAACCCCTGGGATGGGGACCCTGTAAGAAGACCCTGCAATGGGGTTGAGCCCCGCCATGGTGAGGACTCTGTAACAGGGACCCCCAATGTAGTGTCCCTGTGATGGGAACACTGCACTAGGGACTGGGGGGTTGGTGATGAGGACCTGAACCCCACAGGGTCCCCGTGTCACAGCCTGACCCCAGTCCCCATTCTCGTGTCCCTGTCCCCACGGCACCATGTGCCCGTCCCCAAGGCCAGGAGAAGGCAGGGAAGCGATAAGCACTGGGACGGGGCAGGGCAGCAGCGCCACGATAACAACATGGTGACTGTGCTGTGGCTGTGGCTGTGCCGGGGGGCTTGGGGGTGGTCAGGGGCCGTTGTAGGGACAGAGGTGCCCGGCACCCACTCACCTGGTAGGGCAGGGACTCGTCCTCTACATCCGCAGCGCCAGGAGAGAATGGGTGGGTAGGACGGGTGCTGGAGCTGCAGCCCCTGCCCTGTCCCTACCGCCCCATCCCGTGTGTGACCCCCAGCCCCCCCCCCACCGTGTCTCATCCTTGACATCCCATAGCAGACGTGGCACCACATCCCGTTCTTGCCTCTGATGTCCCATCCCTGCAATCATGTCCCATTCGTGCCACCACATCCCATACATGGACACCTGTCCCACCTCCACCCCCATGTCCCATCCCTACTCCTCCATCCCACCTGCGGCACCTTGTCCCATCCCTTCCACCTTGTCCCATCCCTGCCAGGACCTCCCGTCCCTGGAGCAGGTGCCACTGCCCCTAGGGCCACCCCATGTCCCCTCCCATCCCCAGCCTGGTTCCAGTCCGTGTCCTGGCTCACCTGGGGATGAGTGCTCGGAGAGCTGGAACAGCATGGCAGGCGTGGGCCTCCGCCGGCGGATCTGGAGCACAGCGGTGTCACCCAGTCCCCTGTCCCCTACCCAGTGCCCCAGGGCTGAGCCCCATCACATCCCCACCCCATGGGGTGCTCGGTAGCACAGGGCAGGGGACAGGTGCAGTGCCCCACGGAGGGGCTATGTCACCATCTCGGGGTCTCCGTGCTGTCCCTTACCCCCCAAGCCCCTCACAGCCCCCAGCCCCACAGCTGTGGGTCCAGGGTGCACAGGAATCATGTCCTGGGGATGTTCCCTCAGGCTGGGCAGAGCCTGCACAGTCCCTTGTCTTGTCCCGTCCTGTTCTTGTCCCATTCTGGTCTGTTCCATCCCAGCCATTCCCTTCTGTCCAATTCCTGTCCCCTCTGTTCCATTCCTGTCCTACCCTATCCCTGTGCATAACTCCTGCACAAAACTGCCGCTGGCACAGCACGTCGGAGCACTTTGTCCTGTCCCTGTGTCTCCCCGTCCCATCCCATTCCCCACCCTGTCCCTTCCTCTCTGTACCCCCATCCCATCCCATCCCATCCCCTCCCTCTTGTCTCCTCTGTCTCTCACCCTATCCCCTCCAGTCCTCCTTGTCCCTCTCTCCCTGTCCCATCCCTTCCCTCCTGCCCCACGCTGTCCCCGTCCTGTCCCCTGCACAGCTCTCCTCCACCTCGGGGCACCCTTGTCCCTCCATGGGACACGACCGGCACTGTCACCACCCGTACCCCACGGTCCCTCTCTACCCGGGGTCACCGGGAGCACGGTGCCATGCTGGGGACCCCAGTGTGACCCCGCTGTCACCCTGCGCTCACCATCTCCACGGCGCGGGGGTCCAGCTGGCTGGGGGGAGCCGGCACCGAGAATTGGATCTTCTTGCGGTCCTTGGGGTCCATGGCTGCGGGGTCTGCGCTGCTGCCCGGTGCCACGCGGAGTTCGGCAGCGCCCGGGCTGAGCACGGTGAGGACTGAGCGGAGGGAGGTGGGGAAGGCAGAGCCGCGAGGAGGAGGAGGAGGAGGAGGAAGGAGAGGGAGGGAGGACACGGCTCCTACCAGCGCGCTGCATTATTCATCCCCCGGGCAGGGGGGCTGAGGCCGTGGATAATGAGCCCTCAGGGAGCCCGGGAGGGGGGCTCGAGCCTGCCGGGCCCCTTAACCCGTTCCCCACCGGGGGGGCCCCACCGCAGTGGCTGTGTGGGACAGGATGGGGCCGTGTGTGGTTATGGGCATCCCAGTGCCTGGTGCCTCAGTTTCCCCGCAAGCTGGAGGGCAGCGTGGGCGGCCTGGCTGGGTGGGACACTGTGAGGCACAGCTTTGGGGGGCTGCCCCATGGCACGGGGACTCCTACTATGGGACAAAGTCTACCCGGGGGACATGGCCAGCCCCACAGGGGACATCTGCAGGAACAGACCTTGTGGGCACAGCAGGACATGGCATTCCAAATTGTCCTATTGCCCTTGTGCTGAGGGTCCCCACGCCACCATGAGCCGTGGTCCTGAGATGTCACGGAACCAGAGGACTGTGCTGCCATGCCACGCTCCAGATCCCTGTTGTTTTCCCCATGGAAAATTCCCCCAAACCCAAACTGCTCTCCTGGAAAAGCAGAAGATGCCAAAGCCACCCCTCTCCGGTTCCTCTGCTCATAAAACCCAGGTGACTTTGGCCGGGGCATGGGATCGGGGACGCACCCACCCCGGCACAGCTCCAGCCCCCAGCCAGGTCCCCGCCGTTCCCGTGCTCGGTGCATGGTGTTTCACGTCGTACACGGGACAGCGGGGCCGGGCGGTGCCGTGAGCGTGGAGGAAACCGGAGCGAGGAGGAAGGGGGGTGCCGGGCGCTGGCTCCTGATCTCCCGGTGTTCCAACGGCCGTGGGTGGCTGCGGGCCAGGAGCTGTGGCTCCAGCAAAATATTTACCCCGGTGGCACGGTGCCATGGAACAGCCGCCCGGCACGGCACGGCACAGCACGGCACGGCACGGCCCCGTCTGCACCCACATGCAGAGTGGTGCAAGCAGAGCCACGGGCTGCTAACGCGGGCACAGCCCCGGGAAGGTGCTGCAGAGGCGGGGGGGGGTGTGTGTGAATCTGGGATCTCTTGGCCACCCTGTGCCAGGCCCTGAGCACCGTCCCTGTCCCCATCCTGCTCCCCATGTGGGACCCACAGTTGTTATGGCAACAGGTTCCCGGGCTCCTTCCCGCTGCCGTTCCCTCTCCTCCCGCGCACGAAGGCGCAGTGTGAGGGGGTGGCCGGGTCCCCTCCCCGCTCTGCAGCAGCGCGAGCACCCACGGCCCCAAGAACAGCTCTGGGATCAGCCCCCGCCTGTGCCCACACTGTCCCTGTGGGCACGGCCAGGCTGGGTACCGGGATGCAGAGACAGGGATGGGACGCGGTGCTGCAGCCACTGCCCCACATGTGGTTCCACGCACGTCCATACTGCAAAATGGCAGCGGTGCTGCCCTGCTCTTTGTGGGGTCAGTGTTGGCCGAGCCCTGCAGCATCCTGGGCTGCTCCGGTGCCGTGCCGTGCCGTGCCATGCAGTGTAGCTCCATACCATGGGGGCTGCAGCTCCGTGCAGCAGCGGATCCTCCTGCAGAGAAAGTAAAAATAGCAGCAGGGTGCGGGAGGCAGCGCTCGCCCCCCACCCGCCAGCGCCGGGAGGAGCGGGAGCTTCGGTGCCGCTGCGGGGACAGCGGGGCCACGGGGACGGGCATTGCACCGTGGGGATGGGGAGATGTGGGGAGGGGGTGTGGGGCGGGTGGGACGCTGCGGGGGAACGGGGTGCTGCGGGGACAGGGTGCGGGAGGGGTGCAGTGTTGTGGGGATGGGAATGCACAGGGTCGGAGTACGGTGGGGACAGAGCATCCCTGGGGACGGGGAATCGTGGGGACGGGTCAGTGCGGGACGGAGCATCGCGGGGGCAGTGCACGTGGGCAGTGCACGGGAGGATGCCGGAACTCGGTCCGAAAGGTGAGTGCCGGGTGGGCGGGGCCTGGGCAACGGTGTGGGCGGAGCCACGGAGGGGGCGGGGTTAAAGTGGGGGGGTGTCAGTGGGTGCCTCCGTGCCCCCCACCCCGGGGAACCCTTTCCTCCCGTCCGTGGCATTCCTCCCTGCCCGGGATGCTGGGGGTCCTGCGGCGAGTGAGGGGTCTGGGGGGGGGCACTTTTGGGGTCCGCCCCCTTCCTGTGTTCCCCCCCAACCCCCTCACCATCCCCGCAGCGTGCAGCGGGGGCGGCGGGCGGGGGCCGAGCGCTCCCTGGGGTGCAGAGGAGGTGCAGGTGTGGGAACACGCGTGGGAGCGCGCGTGGGAGCAGCAGGGTGGGGGGGGCGCCGGGGCCTTAACCCCTTCCGTGCTGGGAGCCCCCCTCCGGGAGAAGCCGCGGGGAGAAAGGGGGGCTCGAGGGGCTGCTCCCCATTCCCTCCCCCTAAAGGGTGCTGTACAGAGGGTCGCGCCCCCCCGGCACCCCTCTGTGTGCTATGGGGAAGCTGAGGCACAGAGCAGCGCTGGCGGGACGGGGGGGGTGCAACCCCCTAACCCCCCCCACCCCCCAACACCACGGGGGGCTGTGCCCTGTTGGGCTGGGGGCTCTCACCTGTTTCCCTTCAAACGCGGGGGGCACCAGGGCAGGCGCGGGGCGGGGTCGTGTCCCCATGTCCCCATCGGGACTCGGGGCGGCGGGGAGATGAGGGGCACGGCCCCGTCCCTGCACGCC
>NC_034434.1:3673870-3680934 GCF_002078875.1 Numida meleagris | reverse complement strand
CGTCCCCGTGTCCCGGTGCCACCGGCGCTGCAGCGCGCGGCCGGCAGGTGTCAGCCCCGGCGCGGTGGCACGACGGGACCCGGGACGGGGGGGGCACGGAGGGGGCACGGGAGCGGCTCTCCCGGTCACTCCCGGGGCACCGGGGTCAACACCGGGGGGGACCGCACTACACAGGGCGCGCGGGGTCGGGCTCATCCTGCGCCAGAGGCTGGGAGGTTCAATGGGTGGGGACCCCAAAATCTGGCTCCCAGGGGCAGCAATGAGAGAAAACTGGGGGCACCCCCCGGCCTTGCCTCAGTTCCACCCCCCTCCCCGCAGCTCATGTCCTCCAAAAGCCCCAGGTGCCACCGGGGGACGTGACCCCTGAGCCCACTCTCCCATATCCACCCCACTGCCACCACCACCGCCACCGCTGTGTCCTGCTGGGGTGGGGGGCCGTGCTGGGGTGGGGGCCGGCTGCCCCATTCCCCCCACCCCACAGGGACCCTCCCGGGAAGGGCGGGCGGCCCACGCCGAGCCCAGCCGCCGAGCACGGACCAGTTTGCTGCTTCCATTCCCAGAAGAAAGAATAAAGTTAAAACATCTGTTAATTTATAAACCAATTTAACCATGACTGGTTAATAAATAGCTAACAGCTGCCAGCCCCGCTACCCCGCCGCCCCGGAGAGGGGCACTCTGGGAGCAGCCGGGCGCGCACATCTCGCGAGCTCTCCCCCCCCACCTCCCCAATCCCCCCCACTATTGTTGTGATTTGTCCCTAGCACAGAGTGTCCCCAGAGTCCCCAGGGGACGAGGGTGGCCCGGGTGCGCGCAGGGATGGAGGTGACCACGATGGAAGGGATGGGGAGAAGCGTGGTGCCCGCTGCCAGGGTGGCACCTCTGTGTCAGGGGGGTGGGGGGAGGTATCCTGGGTGAGGGGCTTCAGGTGCAAATCCATACACAGGGGAATAAATGGAGAAGGGGGGGGCAGGGGAAGGGGGTCCTGGAGACCCCGTGATGGGCAGCCCTGGTGGGGGGGGGTCAGCGCAAGCTGCAGCCATTGCTCCAGTGTGGGGACATGGGGATGTGGGGACACAAGCCCCTGTGGGTGGGTGGGATGTTGTGGTGATGTGGGTGCAGCAGGAGCTGTTGTGTGCACATGTGTGGGCTGTGCACGTGTGCGCGTGTCAGGTGCGTGCATAGGGTGTGTGTATGTGCATGGGATGTGTGTCTGTACGTGCATGGGATGTGCGTGTGCGCGTACACGGAGCATTTGTGCATGGGATGGGCACGTGTGTGTGCAAGGAATGTGTGCATGGGATACCCACATCTGCATGCATCAGACGTGTGCCTGGGATGTGCGTGCGTGTGCATGGGATGTGCACGCGTGTGTGTGCAGGGCTCTGTGTGTGCAGCATCCACCTGTGCCCCCCCCCTCCAGCAGGGACTCCCCGCTCCCCCCAGCCGCGCTGTCCCCGCAGCAGGACGTCACAGCGCACGCTGGGCCCCGCTGGCAGCTCTGCAGGAGACTCAGGACAGCGCTGGGATGGACGGAGCACCCTCGGCATTGCGTGGGTCCGGGTTGGAGCAGGGCTGGGTGGGTGGGGGGTGCCCCCGGCCCCAGCCCCCGGTGTGGGGTGAGCAGGGTCCCCGTGCCGGGCGCGATCCCCTTCGCATCCGTGTGAGCCCCGACACATGTCGCAATAGTAATGTAATTTGTAAGTTAACAATGGGCAGCTTGAGGTTTATATTTAATTACAACGTTTGCACCAACCTGAACTCACCCTTATTCATCAATAATGCATGGGTTTGTGTTTATCGCTGCTTAATTAATCTGTGCTTACGACAATTAAAGGCTTGCAAAATCCCCAAAGGTGGCGGCGGGGAGCGGCTGCGCGGCAGCACGGGCAGGAGCTGTGGGTCGGGAGGGGGGCAGCGGCCGGGCCCCCCCTCCCCACCCCCCGGGGTGGGGTGGTGGTGGGGAGCATCCACGCGCCCATCGCCCGTCGGCACCGCCCCGCTGCCCGCCTCAGTTTCCCCAAACCCTTTGCACGTCTCCTCTCCCGCTGTGCCCCCCCCCGCTTGCCGGTCCCTCTGCCCCCCCCAGCCCGTGCCCACCCCCTAGGCAGGGTGGGGGGGGCTGCGGGCAGCCGGTGCCAGCCCAGCTCTGGCCCTTTAAGCGCGGCGCGGCGCGGCTGTCCCGGATCAGCCGGAGCGCCTATTAAAATTTTATGCGAAGTGTAAATGGGCCAGGTCTCCAGCTTCCCGCTCCCTCCGAATGATTTATTACTCGCAAATACCACAGAACTAATTAGTATAGTAATTAATTAATACGAATTTGCATATTTGCATGTGCAATTAGTGCAGTGGAGTGATTACTCTGAAAATGAGAAGTTGGGCTTGTCAGATGGTAGTGTGAACTGGAGTGGAAAAGCCTCGTGCAAATGAACCCGGGCGGCGGCGGCACGCGGCGGCACACGGCCCCGGCCCCACGCGCACCGGGAGGGCACGCGGCCCCACGTGGCCCCACGGTGGGTGCTCGGCCCCCAGGACCCCCGGCCCCATCCCGGCCCTGGGCCCCCGCCATGGGGACCGCTCCATCCATCGGCCATCTCCATGGCGACTGGTCGTGCCAGGCGCATCGCCATGGCAACGGGCCGGGCCACGCAGCCTCGCCATGGCGACTGTCGTCACCGTGTCGCCATGGAGATTTACCCCCCCCCCCCCCCCCCCCCCCACACACAACTTCCCCAAATCCGCTCCCTGCCGAATGGCACAGTGCGTCGGGATGGGGGCTCTGATGCTCCTTCATAGGGGGGTCCCCGAGGTGCCCTGGGATGGTGGTCCCCAAAGCGGCAGGGGGGCTGGGATGGCGGTGCCCGGAGCACCCAGAAATTGCCTCCAGGTTGCCCCCAAAGCACCCAGGGATGAGGAGAGAAGGCTGCATGCTGTGGGGAGATCCCGGATTGCCCTGGGATGGGTGAGGAGAGCCAAACCCCACAGTGCCAGCACAGGACTGGACCCCCTCCACAGGCTGTTGGCTCAAGACCCCAGCGGGGCAGAGGCCGGGCACCCCCAGCCCCACAGCTCCAAATGGGTGCCCTCTCCTTTGTTCCTGATGCCAGCCTGCTCCCCCTCATCAGCGCGCCTGCGCCTCCTACCCCACCGCGCCCCACTGTCACCCAGTGCACGGCCAGCACGGCCACCTCCCCGCCATCCTGGGGGCACTGGAGAGCAGCGAGCACCTCTCTGCTGGCTGGGGGGGCCCTGTGGGGGTGCACAGTTATAGGCAGCCCCCATGCACCACGTGTCCCACCCCCCCCTCCCCATCCCTGCGACAGCCCCGAGCGGACGCCATCTGCCAGCAGCGCTTCGTCACCCACACATGGCCGTGCCCGCACCGGTGGCACTGCTGCGCTCCCACCCCTGCCATTGTGACATCACAGCCCAGCCATTGTGATGTCATAGCCCAGCCGTTGCGATGTCGCAGCCCTACCATTGTGAAGCCATTGCCCAGCCATTGTGACATCACAGCTCAGCCGTTGTGATGTCATAGCCCAGCCGTTGCGATGTCGCAGCCCTACCATTGTGAAGCCATTGCCCAGCCATTGTGACATCACAGCTCAGCCGTTGTGATGTCATAGCCCAGCCGTTGCGATGTCGCAGCCCTACCATTGTGAAGCCATTGCCCAGCCATTGTGACATCACAGCTCAGCCGTTGTGATGTCATAGCCCGGCCATTGTGACGTCATGGCACGTTGTGGCCTCACAGGGCGGCCTTGTGACCTACCTCGCAGGTAATAGCTCTGATGACACAGCAGTGCCTTCACCCACTGCCTGGTGATGGGTGATGAAAGGGACATGTGCCCCAGGACCCCCCAGCCCTGCACGGCTGCAGCTCCGGCGCTTTCCCACCGGACAATTCCCAGGGCGTCATCTGCCCAGTGAACGCCTCGTGCCGTAAAACTGTCAGTCCGTGGCCAGTGTGGGTCGCAGAGGGCAGGAGGGGACAGCACTGGGGTCAGCGTCCTGTCCAGAGCCCCGTGGCCAATCACAGCCCCTCTCCATCCTCCTCCTGCAACAGAAATGGAATTCACGCACAGCCCCCAGCTCCTGGCAGAGTCCTGACCCCGCTCTCTGCAGAGTCGCCCCTTTCCTCCCCCTGTGCCTCAGTTTCCCTCTGCCACACACTTCCTCCCCCCCTGGGCTCTCTGTCCAGCCCAGCACACCGCTGTCCCGCTGCAGACAGGCACAAGCGTGGCCCCCATGGCCCCGTCCCCAGAGATGCCATTGTCCCACAGATGGGGACCTGCTCACCGCCAGCTCCAAGGCGCATGGGGAGGGATCCCATGAGGCAGAGCTGCTCCGAGGGCCTGGGGCTGGTCATCCCCAAGGGCTGCAGGGATAGGGACAGGGATGGGGACGGGGATGGGGACGGGGATGGGGACATGCTTGGCTCCTGCCGCTCTCTTCCCGTGCTGCCACGTCCCCGGCGGTGGCTGTGCCGCGCACATCCATCTCTTGCAGCCTTCACCTCCCAGAAATATTGCAGCGCGGAGCCGGCTCCATCTGGCAGCACAGCCCCCCCGCCGCGCCTCGCGGGGAGATGCCGAATCAGCCCCGAGCCGGCCCCGCTGCGCTCAGCCCCACAGTGAGGGTCCAGGACCCCCCCGTGTCCCAGCGCGGTGCCCTCGCAGTGGACCATCTTCCCCCAAATGCCCACGGGTCCTCTCCTGTCACCGCCTGCCGAGTCACGTCACCCACCTCCGGGCGATGCCACCGCTCCGGGCACTGTCCCCATCCGCTGCCCTCCTGCTGCAGGATGGAGGGGAAGGCTGGAACTGTAGGAGGAAGGGGCACCGACGGGCAGCACAGCACCCAGCTCTGGTGCCTGGAGAGGTCAAACAGCCTCACCTGCAACCGCAGCCCCACAGCGTGTGGGGCCAGAGCCTGTGCACACAGCTCCGCTCCCAAATCAGGATGGGGCCGCTGTGCTCCGCGCCTCCTCCAGTGGAGGGGACAGCGGAGGGACAGCACAGAGGTCCTGCACGGGCTGGCCGAAGCTCTCCACCTCTGCCGCAGCCCCGGCGCAATTAAGCAGCCAGTTTGGGTTTTCATCTCCCCGCGCCCCTTTCATCTGCTCTCCCCGTTTCATGTCTCCACTTTCTTCTCTCTCCAAGCGGCTGTGCATGCTGATGAGGCGCCGGCCCGCTCCCAGCCCTCACCACGCGCCTGCTGCTAATGAGGCGGCATGGATGCGACGGCTGCGACGTGGGGCTCCTCCTGTCCCTGTCCCTGTCCCTGCGTGGCCGTGGTTCTCACTGACCCTCGGGCAGCTCCTCGACCTCAGGCAGCCCCGGAGCCCTGTGGGTGCCCTGGGCTTGGGGGGCTCAGGGGAAGCAGGCAGAGAGAGCTGGAGCTGTGTCATGGGAAGCGCTGCGATGCGCCGTGCTCTCGCCCTCACTGGGCACTATGGGCGGATTGTGGCACCGGCACCGGCACGGCCAGGCCCTGCCTCCCCCAGCTCCAGCCCAGGTGCCATCTGCTTGGCCGCAGTCGTGAGTGACAGCACGAGCTGTCCCCCACACACGCACTGCCGGTGGAGGTCCCCCGTCACGTGCCAGCCCCGTCACCTGCACCGAGGCGGTGGGAGATGCGGCCGCTGGCACAGGCCCTGCGGACGGGCACGGAGACTCCTTTGTCTGCACGCAGGCAGCAGCCCCCACTGCCACCACTGCCACCGTGTCCCCACGGTGTGGGCCAGGCCTGTTGGGGGACAAGGAGCTGTTGTCTGTGTCACTTGAGTCAGGGACAGAGGGGACAGAGCCGAGCAGGGCTGTAGTGGCCAAAGTGGTGACAGCTCCAGGGCAGAGCGAGGGCAGCGGCTGTGTCTGGTGGTGGGGGGACCCAGGGACACAGTGCACCCGGGGGTGTCCCCATGCCCGGTCCTGGGAGGTGTCCCCATTCAGGGCATGGTACAGGTTGCACGGTGCATGGCAGAGCCCGCAGGGGCCCGCAGTCCGTGGTGACACATGGTGACCCCAAATCCTGCCCTCAACGAGGCGCTGCCACGCAGGGCCAGAGAAGAGTGGGTGCCTGAGCTGGGCTCTCCCCTGCCATTTCCCACGCTGGTTTACAAACACAAGGGAGATGGCAGCAGCCATTTCTGGCTGGCACGTGCAGCGGGGCTGATTGCAGGGCTGGGGACCAGTGGCTTCCAGGGACACCAGGAGTGCCAGCGGTGCCAGCGTGCTGCACAGGGGCACGGGGCTGCAGCGGGCCAGCAGCACACGGCAGACAAAGGCCTCATGGGTGGCACTGCAGCACGGCTCGGCCTCGACCACCGGCACTGGGGGACCCGCGGCCTCGGGGCTCAGTGTGTGCTCCGCTGCATCGGAGAGACGGTGCACACGTGTGCGTGCATGCATGTCTGCATGCATGTGCACACACAAGCACACACGTGGGAGGGTGCCGAAGATTGGATGCGTTTGTGCGGGGCTGTGCCGCTGGCTTTGCAGAGAAAGGATGGCACAGCCGTGCAGCCCGGGGGGTGCCCGAGGGGTCCAGGGTGGACGACGATGCCACCGCACATGGGGACCCACAGCCCTCCATGCACAGCGTGCACCCTCTGCCCACACCGGCACGGCCGAACCGGGCACCGGCCACGCTGCCACCTCCCGTGGGCCGTGCCCACCCGCAGCAGCCCCCGACCCACACAGGGCCCCGTTCTGCAGCAGCGGGTGGGGACGCGGCCGGGCGAGCCGAGCTCTGTGTGCAGCGATCCGCCGATGCCAGCTTGCAGTGAGGGTCCCCGTGGCATCCCCCCCTCAGCCCGCACCCCTGGCTGCCCCCAGCACGCACAGGCCGCCCCGTGCGCCCGGCTCCAGCGCCCTGCCCGCGCTCCATTGTTCAGCCCCAGCCCTGCTATCGCCTGCATCTCGCCCAGGTCCCATTTTGCGGCGTGTAGGCAGATCTGTAGATTTGGAAGGGTTTTTTTTTTTTTTTTTCCTTTTTTTTTTTTTTTTTTTTTTGAGTACAGAGTGACAGATGGCGAGTCCTCCTTCCCCAGAGAGACAAATCTCCCT
>NC_034434.1:3669878-3672525 GCF_002078875.1 Numida meleagris | reverse complement strand
CCGAGGCGCATTCGTTTTCGCCGCATCGGGGCCGCTCCCGGCGGCGGGGAACGGCGGCTCCGCGCGGTGCGGCGCGGCGCGGTGCGGGGCTCCGCGGTAACGCTGCGCTCTTTGCCCCCCCGCTGCAGCCATCATGTTGACGCGACTTTTCAGCGAGCCCAGCCTGATCCCCGAAGTTCAGAAATTCTCCAGCTGGGCCGAGGAGTGCGAGGAGGATGCCCGCAGCGACAAGGAGGAGCGGAAGGGTAAGGGCTGCGCCCTCCCCGAGGAGCCGCCCGAGGGCTCGCTGGGGGAGAGCAAGGAGGAAGGGGAGCTAGGCGGGGACGAGGAGGAGGAGGAGGAGGAGGAGGAAGGCCTGGAGGAGGCGGAGGGCGAGCGGCCCAAGAAGCGCGGCCCCAAGAAACGCAAGATGACCAAGGCGCGCCTGGAGCGCTCCAAGCTGCGGCGGCAGAAGGCGAACGCCCGCGAGCGGAACCGCATGCACGACCTGAACGCGGCCCTGGACAACCTGCGCAAGGTCGTGCCCTGCTACTCCAAGACCCAAAAGCTCTCCAAGATCGAGACGCTGCGCCTGGCCAAGAACTACATCTGGGCTCTCTCCGAGATCCTGCGCTCGGGCAAGCGGCCCGACCTGGTCTCCTACGTGCAGACTCTGTGCAAGGGGCTCTCGCAGCCCACCACCAACCTGGTGGCCGGCTGCCTGCAGCTCAACTCCCGCAACTTCCTGACGGAGCAGGGCCAGGACGGCGGCCGCTACCACGGCCCCAACGCCTCGTTCGCCGTGCACCCCTACCCCTACCCCTGCTCTCGGCTGGCCGCCGCGCAGTGCCCCCCGCCCGCGGGGCCGGGCTCGCACGGGCTGAGGACACACAGCTACTGCGCGTCCGCTTACGAGAGCCTCTACGGCAACGCGTCCCCCGATTACAACAGCTCGGAGTACGACGGCGGGCTCAGCCCCCCGCTGTGCATTAACGGCAACTTCTCCCTCAAGCAAGACTCTTCCCCCGACCACGAGAAAAGCTACCACTACTCTATGCACTACTCGGCGCTGCCCGGCTCCCGCCCCGCCGGCCACAACCTGGTCTTCGGCTCGGCGGGGGTGCGCGGGGGGGTGCACTCCGAGAACCTCTTCCCCTACGACATGCACCTCCCGCACGAGCGGGGCCCCATGTACGAGGAGCTCAACGCCTTCTTCCACAACTGACCCCCCCCGGGGCTCCGCCGCGGGCTTTGGTGCAATAGCGGGACCCGACCCCGGCGGCGGGTCCTGAGCCCCGTGGGGACAAAGTGCTTTTTTTTGGACCATTCCCCCCCCCTTTTTCGGACAATTATTATTCCCTTTTCTTTTTTTTTCCCTTTTTTTTTTTTTTTGGATCATTTTTTGCCTTTTTTTTTTTGAACCATTCCCCCCACTCCTCCTTTTTTTTTTTTTTTTTTTTACAAATTTTCCTTTATTTATTTATTTTTAATAATTATTATTTACCCCCTCCCTGCCCCCCGGGGCGCCCGCAGCCCGGCCCGGGGCTCTGCCTCAGACCGCGTCGTTTCCTATTTAATTCGTTTTTTATTTCTCCCTCCCCACCACCGCCACCACCACCACGACCCCTCCCCTTCTCCACCCCGCACCGTTTTGGGCCGTTTCCCCCCTCCGCCGCCGTGAGCCCCCCCGAGCGTTGGACACCCCCGTGGGAGCGAGAGGAGAGCGCGCTGCGGCGCGGAGCGAAACTTTCCGAAGCAATAAAGAGGCGAAACGGAGATTCCAATATTTCTATCTATGCAAGCAGGCCCGGCCCGGCGGACGCTCACAGATGCACTTTGCTTTGGGGGGGCCCGGCCCGGCCCCGCTCCCGCCCCCCCGGTGCCCGGAGTTCCTCTCGCAGCGCGTGTGTGTGTCAGGACGTTTTTTACCTGTTTTAAAAAAAGAAAAAAAAAAAGAAAAAAAAAAGGAAAAAAAAAATCTTGAAACGGAAAACAAAACAAAAAAAAAGGAAAAAAAAAAGAAAAAGAAAAAGGGGAAAAAAAAAAAGGAAACGATCACAAAGAATTTAAAAAAAAAAAAAAGAAAAAAAAAGGAAAAAGAAATAAAAATAACGCAGAGCCGCCCCGGTTTTCCCGAGCTGGCGGAGCCGGGGCACGGCGCAGGGCAGCCCGCAGCTATGCAAGCGGGAGCGGCGGGGTTCGGGGGGATGCGGAGGGGCTGGTGGCCCCCGGCCCCCCCCGGCCCGGAGCTGTGCCCGGTTGGATGGATCCCTTCGGTCGGGAGATGCCGTAAAAGCGGAGAGATAACGCTATTTCTGAAGCTGCCCGCACCACCTTAGAGAAACCAGCATTTTTAGAGAACAGGGAAGGAGGAGAATTTCTGAGACACGTTTAAAAAAAAAAAAAAAAAAGGAAAAAAAAAAGAAAAAAAAAGTTTTGCAAAAAAAAAAAAGAGGAAAGAAAACAAAAAACAAAAATGAAAAAAAAAAGAAAAAGAGAAAAAAAAAAACAAAGAAACAAAGAAACAAACAAAAAAACAGTTGTAGCAAAGGGGACCCGCCTGTCCGACACCAGAAGTGCTTTCGTGTTTCTGTTCCGTTTCATTTCGATTAATAAATATCTATGGCCAACGATATGCAAGAGCCCCCCCGCGCCCGCCCCCCGCCGC
>NC_034434.1:3664610-3666780 GCF_002078875.1 Numida meleagris | reverse complement strand
TTCCCTTCCCTTCCCTTCCCTTCCCTTCCCTTCCCTTCCCATGACCCTGTCCTGTGCCTCATCCCTTCAGCACCTCGAGGTGCCCCAGCTGTGGGTACCACCCCATCCCCATCCCCACTGCAGCACCCCGGGCCAGGCCTGCACCCCGGCTCCCTCCCCTCGCCTGCTTCTCCGTGGCAGGCGGTGGCACATTTCATATGGGAAATGTCCATTTTGTTGCTACTTAAAAGCTGATTTACGGCGGCTGCATCGCAGCCCTGCCTTGGCCTGCGTTCATCCCGTACTCTGCCCATTTCTGTTGGCAGCTCGGCGCGGCCGGGCTCGCTGGAGGTCTGCAGCGGGTGGCAGCGCCCGGCCCCCCCGGCCCCTTCAGCGCGGCCGCTCCCCTCCCGCATGTTCCTCGTGCTCACAGCTGGATCCCGTCTGCCTCGATGGGCTCCTGTCAGCCAGGATACACAACCCTGCTCCACCCCTCTGAGCACCCAGCATGCCCCAAAACTCCCCCAGGGGCACCGAGCTGGGGACATGGGGACAGCTCCCCAGAGCCTGCCAAGCCCCGACCTGCTCTATCCCGCATAGGGCTGAGTGTGTCCATCCATGCTGCAGGACAGACGGCCACCACAGAGTGGGACAGACAGATGTGTCACACCTCAGACAGACCCTGGTGGCTCAGGGTGTGCTGACAGTACCAGGGACAGGCCAAGGTCCCACTGTCCCTGTGAGCAGCCCCTGGCTGGCCCAGCCTTCCAGCGCATTCTTAATTCTATAAATCCCTTTTTTTTTTTTTTTTTTTGTTAAATGTAATTGAAAAACACACCTTTGGAATCATCAAATTAACCCGGCATCCTCTTTATTAGAGTAATTAAAGCCTTTCTCAAGTTAGCGCCGGGCGGATCGGCTGGATTGTGCCGTAATCCCGGCAAAGCAAACAACTTCAGAGCAAAACTAATTACATTTAGAACAGCTGTGATAATAATCCTAATTCAACCCCATTTGGTGCCTAAAATCCGGAGATCCAGCAGCGGTGCAGGAGGAGGGGCTCTGCCCTTGTGCTCCCCCAGCGAGGGGCTGCGTGGGGCCGGGACCCCCGGGCGCTCCATGGGTCATCGTCTCCTCGCAGAGCTGAGGGGCGGCCGCAAATGGGATCACCTCCGATGCGAGCCCTGTGCCACCAGCATCACGAGGAGTCTTGAGCACGAAGGCCCCTCCCCATCTCGCTCTGAGTGACCCAAGCCCTGGGGCTCCCCCACGGCCGAGCACCCCCACCGCTGTTCCCTCAACCCAAAGCCCCTCTCCCGTCGCCCTGCCCCACCCCGCAGCCCCCAGCCTGGCATTATGGCGGGCGGCGGCGATGGCAGCCCCGGCGGTGGCACGGTGCCCGGCCCCCCCGGCCTCCCCGGGGACGTGGGATCGTGCGGCCGCAGCTGGCGCGTGCAGCCGTAATGGCCACGGCTGGGCTGGCACGGCGGCCCCGCGCCTGCGGGCACGCGGGCAGGAGCAGCTTGTGCGCGGTTTGTCCTTGACGAGTCCCCGCGCGGCACAAAGCCCCGGCGCTGAGACCCGCCCGCTCATCACACGGGTGGCACCGAGACCTCAGCGGGACGGAGCGCACCCCGACCCGTGGCCGTGGGGGAAACCCCCCCCCCCTGTGGGCATCGGTGTCAGCGGGGGCACACCCCGACCCGGGCATCGGCGTGGTCACCGGCGGTGGCATCTCTGGGTGTCACCCCTTGGAGAGGGGTCACGGCCGCGTCCCCGCCGCGTGGCGCCGGGCAGAGCGAGGGCGGCTGCGGGGACCTGGGGGAGCGTTCGCTACAAATGTCGATCGGAGCTTTTGATTAAAGTTGCCAAAAATTTGTGTTAGCTAATGGATTCTTAATTCTGTCTAAAATGAGGGAAGGAAAATTATGCTATTCATCTTGTATTGGTTCGAAATCACATCTGACAACTAATCGATCATACTGTGGGACATTAACTCCTTTGGATCGGGGCCCAAGCCGGCTCTCGCAGGCTCCCTCGCTCGGCGCTGGATTAATTTAACTACTTTACTGCTGGTATTTTGGCACGTGGCTCCGAGGGCTGGTTCCTCTCCGGTTGGTGCCGCTGAATTATTTGCCTTTCTGCGGGTGCAGCTGGCACGGCGCGATGCAGCATCCTCCCCCCCCCCCCC
>NC_034434.1:3656906-3661124 GCF_002078875.1 Numida meleagris | reverse complement strand
AGCCGTGCTGAGCCATGTGCTCTGTGTGCTGTGTGTGCTGTGCCGTGCTAAGCCGTGCTGAGCCATGTGCTGTGCGTTGCCAAGCTGTGCTGAGCTGTGTACTGTGTGTGCCGTGCCCTGCTAAGCCATGCCGAGCCATGCTGAGCTGTGTACTCCGTGTGCCATGCCGTGCTGAGCCGTGTGCTGTGCTGTGTCATGCTGTGCTGGCCCATGCAGTGTGATACTGTGCCATGCCGTGCTGTGCCACACTGCTCTGTGCCGTCCCGTGCCGTGCTGTGCCGTGCCATACTGCTCCGTGCCACGCTGTGCTGCGTCACGTTGTGCTGTGCCATCCCATGCCACGCTGTGCCGTGCTGTGCCGTGCTGCTCTGCCAAGCCCCAGCAGAACAAAGGAGGGGGACGTGGCACCAAACGCACACCACGGGCAGAGCCCCCGCAGCCACCATCACCTGCAGACCCCCACCCTGTGCCCCCCCGGCACCCCGTTCCAGCACTGCCGGTGCACCAGGCCCACGTCGAGCCCCTGCGCTGCTCCTTTGGCTGCTGCTGATGGTGAGGGGCAGCCGGGCCGCCCCCCCCCTCCACTGCCAGGCAGCACAGCTCGGCTGGCACCCGGCCCGGACGGCGGATTATCTGTGCCATGGATACGGGCTCCTCGGGGACCGCGTGCTGCCCGGCTGGGGCTGCGGGTGGCACAGCATGGCATGGCACAGCACGGCGCAGCACAGCACAGGGTGGCACGGCACGGTGCTGCACGGCACGGCACGGCGACTCATGGCACCGCGCGGCACAGCGTGGCACGGCCCCATCTGGCGCACTGTGTCACATCACGAGCGCTGTCCCCCCCCGGCCTCCACCTCCCCCCACCCCTGACCCATCCCTGTCCCTGTCCCGTGGCACCGTCCCCGCCCGGAAGGCAGAGAGTTAACGCGAGGGGACTGCGTGCTATAAATTTTGCATCCGAGTGTGGGGAGCCGGGGCGCGGGGGGGGGCTGGGAAGGAGCCAGTGGGCTGTCTCTAGGTAACAATAAACACCGCGAGCACGGAGCAGCTGTTACACTTACTCTCTCTGCATCACAATGCCGAAATAACGCTAATAAACCCACCATGCGCGCGCATCCGCACAGCCCGGGCCGGGGGGGAGCGGGAGATGGGGTGTGTGCGGATGGACAGACGGATGGAGGGGTGGGAGGTGGATGGAGGGATGGATGGATGGATGGATGGATGGTTGGATGGATGGATGGATGGATGGGTGGATGGATGGATGGATTGATGGGTGGATGGATGGGTAGCAGGGACAGGGCTGAGACCCCCAAAGCCTCCCCATGTGGCCTGGGAGTGGCTGCAGCCATGGGAAGGTGCCCAGCGCCAGTGCCACTTGCAGCCATGGGGACACTGTGGCCACGGGGACATCACGGCCATGGGGTCCCTGCAGGCGGCCACCAGGCGCTGCTGTCCCCAGCAGCAGGCCGCAGGTGCCGGGATGCTGCAACAAAGCCCCCGGTGCCGCGTGCAGCTGGAGGTGTCACGAGGCCGGCGCGGCACACACCGCGTGTCACACCTCCGCAGCACGCGGGGACCCGGGGAGGGGGCCCGTGGCCGAGCCCCCACCCCCAGTGACACGCAGGAGGGCGGCGGTGGCAGCGCTGCAGTTTGCATTCCAGCGCAGGAGGCAGCTGTGCCGCAACCCCAGCGCGGCCCCCCCAGCGGCACTAAATATTAATGCCTGCCCTACATTGCGCGGCGGCACCTGCCGCGGGCGACCGCCAGCCCCCAGCCCCCCCGGCCCTCACTGGCCGGGCAGCTGCCCCGGCCCCCCCAGGGGCTGTGCCAGAAGGCGCGGGGGGGCTGTGGTGGTGCCAGCTGTGCCCCTCGCCTGGGTTGGGAGGAACAAAGCGAGGGCGGGGGGCAGGTGGGGGCAGCGGGGCACGGAGAGCAGCCAGGAGCCACCCCCCCCTCCCAAGGCCTAGGGGTCACAGGAGGCTTTAACCCCCTCTCCCCCCCGCCCCGTGCCGCAGCTGAGGCAGTGCAGCTCATTGCACTGGTGCCAGGCAGCAGTGGGATGGGGGCCACGCTCCCCCCGGCCCTGGGCAGCAGCCAAAAGTCCAGAGCCGAAAAGTAGTGGTGATTGATGGCAGCGTTTGCCGGGTAAGCGCACCCCGTGGTCCAATCCTCCCACCTTCCCCAATTCCTCCCCTGTCCCTATTCAGAGATCATGTTGTCTCATGTTGGTCCCAGAGGCACCATTAATTAAAAATACATCCAATTAAATGGCAGGTGAAAGCGTGCGGGCGCGGGCCCTCCCCCTCGGCTCAGCTGTGCGGCTTCGCAGGGAGGGGGGAGCGGGGCAGGGTGCTGCGCCCGGCGCCTGCGTGGCCCCAGCGTCCCCAAAGCCACCGGCTGCGCCCCAACCGGGCAACGGGGATGGGGTGAGGGCAGGGAGGGGAACGGCCCCACAATGAGGTGCTCAGCCACGGAGTCACGGGGAGGACATGGGGACACAGGGACACAGGGGTGCAACGATGTGGGGATACTGGGACGTGGGGACACGGAGATATGGGGACACGGGCACGGGGGGATGCGGGGATGCAGAGCACGGGGGTGTGAGGACGCAGGATGGAAGGACACGGGGATGTGGGGGTGCAGGACACGAGGACGGAGGGATGCAGGATGCGGGATGCAGGGCCCCAGCTGCACGCTGTCGCCTTCATCACGCCACAGCCCCCCCCCCCCCGGCTTAGCCCCACCGGGTTCCCCCTTTCCCTTCCACCCCCCCCAGGGGGGCAGCGCGGGGTCGGGCCCAGCACGGCAGCGGTGGTGGCCGTGGGGACAGCGACACCTGGTGACAGCCACGCGGGACACGAGCACCCGTGGCACACACACACACACACACACACACACACACACACACACACACACAGACGCCGCAAGCACGCGGCTTTGTGCGGCCTCACCCGCGTACACGTGTGTGCACACGGACGCACACCCACGCAGGATGCACACGGATGCACAGCCGTGCAATACGCGCATGCACGCGTCCCCATGCAGGATGCACACGCGTGCAGGAGGCATGTGCACACAGATGCACATGCGTGCAGGATGCACACACACACACACGGATGCACAGCCCTGGCCGTGCCACGGCCCCAGCGCTGGAGATTTACAGCCCCGAGCCATTTGGCACAGCAGCTGCTGCGAGGGAAGTTCGATGCAAAAAATAAATTAAATGGATGCAAACACTCTGGTCACCTTGGGCCGGGCTGGGAGCGTGCAGGAGCAAGGATTGAACGCCGGCCTTTGGGCTGCGATACGGACCAGGCTTCCTTGGGGGAAGCGGGGACACCGTAATAGGGTTTTGCTCTTTGGGGTTGGGGTCCTTCCGGGCAGGGGGATGGATGGATGGGGGTGCAAGGACGGAAAGCCCAGCTGCCCCGATTGTGAATCACGGGGACACGGGGACGGCGGCAGGGCAGCCCGTCCCGGGGGGGCTGCTGGCACGCTCCCTGCCTCCCCCCCCAAGGCAGAGCACAGCGCGCTGCCAGGCCGCCCCCGCCCCCCCGCCATCTGCACGCCGAGGTATTTTAAGATGTGTCAGCGGCGGAGATGCTAAACTGGGTGAGAGGGAGCGGAGCTGGAGAAGGAGGCGAGTGCGGGAGGGAGGCACGGCCACGGCACACGGGGTGCAGGGGGCTCCGGGTCCTGAGCCCCAATTGCTGCAGCCCCACAGGGTAAGCAAGGCCCTGGGGCTCCACTCCCCCAATCCTCACACTGAGCCCCCAGCGAGGCCACAGCTTCCCCAAAAACAACCACCAAGCTCCAGCATAGGGGGCAGGGGAAGAGGGCACCCAGCGGCACGAAGCCCCCGGGGGCAGCCATCAATGAGAAGGGGCAGCTGCCACCCGAGGAAGGGCAACGCAGCCATCCCCAAGGGGGGGAGGAGGCAGCACCCCGCAGCCCTGGGGGTCTCAGTGCATCCCCAGAGCAATGCCAGGGCTGGGGGCACGAGGATGGGGGGGCCGGCCCAGCCCCAGAGCAGGAGCTGGTGTGGGGAGAAGGGAACTTGGATTGGGGAGAAACGCTGCAGCCAGGAGAGCAACAACTCACCGCAAGGGAGCGACAGGCCGTCCAGGAAGAGGAAAGATTTAATTTTCCAAATCTCCGCTTTCCTTTTTTTTTTTTTTTTATATATAAACCGAAAAGGAAAAAAAAAAAAAAAAA
>NC_034434.1:3615176-3655111 GCF_002078875.1 Numida meleagris | reverse complement strand
GGGGGGGGGGGGGGACAGACGGACGGACACACAGCTCCGAGCACACAGTGCAGCCCGAGCCGGGTGTCCCTGCAGCAAACAGCTCCGTTTTTATTTTTTATTCTATTTTTTTTTTCTTTTAAAGGGGATTTAAAAAAAAAAAAAAAACAAAGGAAAGAAATCTGCTTTGGGAACCAGGCTGTCCCCTGGCCCTACCTGAACCCTGCCCCGCTCCTCCCTGCGCGCCGCACCGCTGCCCCGCTCGCCTCGTTGCTTTATTTCCTCCTTCCCCCCCCCGCGGCGGGTTCGTTCCGTTCATCCCATTTTCAACAGCTCCCCCACCATCTGCTGGCTCAGGGCAGGAAGCTCAGCGCCGTTTTATTGTCGCTAACCAAGCACGAGAGGTCTGGCCGGCGCACTGCAGCGAGGCACCGGGCGAGCGAGGGATGCAACAGAGAGCTTTGCAGCAGCCGAGCGCGGCCGAGAGCCGGCCCTGGCCAACATCACGTCGCTACGGTCGGAAGCGAGGGAGGGAGGCGACGGCAGAGGATGAGCATCAGTAAGGAACCCCCCGGCCCCGGCCCCCCCGCGGGGGCACCCGGCCCGGCCCGCGGAACGCCTTCCCGTAGGGCGCAGCCTGGGCCGGGGCTCCCCAACCGTGCCCGGTTCCTGCCCCACTGGAACCGGCCGTCCCCGCACCCAGCTCGTTGTAGGTTTGAATTTTGGCCTCCGGGTGTACCAGCGTGTTGTTGCTCCCCTCGGTTTTGCTGAAGGATTGCCCGACCGAGTGCAGCGCCACGGGGACTCTGGTGAAGCGGAGGTCCTGGTCCCCTGGGAACTGGACAGAGCCCATGCCCTGGTAATTGCTCGTCTCCCCGAGGTGGCTCACGGAGCCCAAGAAGGTCCTGCTTTTCCCCAGAGTCTGGGCAGAGGGTTCCAGCAGCGTCTGGCCAGAGTTCAGCTCCTCGGCCCCGAATCCCCCATCAGAGCCCTCGGCGCTGTAAGTCCTGGACGAGTGGGACCTGCCGTAGTCGGCGGAGCGGGCGGGCTGGTGCTCGGCGTGGCTCAGCGACTCCTCTTGCTGGGAAAAGAGCTGCAGCAGAGCAGCGGTCACGGCCGGGTTCAGCTCCGGGGCTGCGCTGGAGAGGTCTGCTTCGGAGAGAGGCGGCGGCGGCGGCGGTCCCGGGGGCTCGGGGGGCCTCTTCTCTGGTGGGAGAACGCGAGGAGGACATGCTGTGGAAGGGTTACTCCTTTTAAACAACATCTTAACAACCACGCGAGCAGATATCAATACATTTCTACCAAGTAAAACGAAAAGCAAGCAGCCTGCCGAGACCATCCGCTCTCCAGGACGCGCTGGGAAAGAGGCGGAGAATTCTAAAAGCTGGCACTCGTGGCGGGATCAGCGCTCACGTTCATTAACGTGCTCCCCGCGCTCGCCCCAGTCCCCCACGCTCCCAAGCGCTCAGCAACAGCTGTCCTAACACATGGGCACCCGCCGAGGGAATTCCTGCTCCCGGATCAAAGGCTAACGGGGAGGCAGCCAGATGCAGAGCTGCGCGGAGCAGCGTTCCTGGAAAGCAGAGGGACCCCGGTGCCGCGCTGCCTGGCACCGACCGCGTGCCACCGCGTGCCCTGCAGGAGGTGCAAGGCAGAAAGCAGCCCCGGCCCCCGGCGCCAGCTGCTGTCTGCAGCCACGCTGAGCTCCCAGCTGTGCTACGTTCCCCTCTCCGCTCGCGGGGGGTTTTGCTGGTTCCACGACCTTGGTAAGAAGCACTTTTTGTCAGCGTACAGTCCAAAAATCTCAACCCGCAGCTATCTGCAGCGTACCGACTGCCCTGCGACACGTGGAAGTCAGCCCCCTGCTTCGCCCTCCCCAAAGCAGACCTGAAGCAACGAGAACTCCTAGTTCTAGAGGGTCCCTCCTATCAGAACAAGAGCACCCCTCGCAGGGCATCCCCACCAGCTCCCCTTCGCCCTGCGGGAAGAACAAAGCAGCACGGTTACGGTGCGAAAAGCAGAGAGCAGAGCTGGGGCGCTCCCCTGCTTGGGCAGTGCCACGGCCAGGGGTGACAGCGGGCACGGGAGGGGACACCTCGTGCACTGACCACGCTCACGAAACCAGCCCTGACCCACGGGGCAACACCACTGCACTGGTTTGGTCTCACCCACCACCAAAAGCATCGGCCACGTGGCAATGAGGGCATTACTGGCGATGACGTGAGAGGCCACCAACGCCTTGTTCGAATCAGATCCTCAAATCATGTGCAAAAGTGGTTATTAAAAAGGTCAAACTTTATTGTGAAAACCAGTAGTCTTCCAGGACCACCCCTCCACCCGTATCCATCAGTCCACTTTAAAACTAGATTGTATTTAAATCCAGAAAACAATCTTCAGGTAATTTTAAAGCCAAGCTGATCTGGGGACAGCGCAGCATTTAAAATAATTATAAACAGAGAACAACGTTATTTCATTGAATCTGCTCTACAATAACCTAATTATATTCCAGTACTAGGGCAAAAAAAAAAAAAAAGAAAAAGAAAAAGAAAAAAAAAAAGCACAATCACAACTGGCTTGTGGTGGGCGGGTGTTGAAGGCACGAGAACACAGCACGTTCAGCTACATTGCAGAGGAGTTGTGTATCGGGCCAAAAGAGGCTCCCTGGAGAGTCTGAGACATACTCAGGAGGCGCTTCTAGAATTTGGTGAGGTCGTCACAGGATGTTGCTAATAATTCAAAAAATCAACAGGGAAAAAAAAAAAAAAAAGACATGGAGACATTTACACTCACCTCTGGAAACGTAATCCACGAGCTCGCTGGTCATTTTGGGCAGGTCTTTAAGCACGGCCCCTGACTTGCTTGACAACAACCTCAGCTTCCAAAGCTGCACAACTTCTGGACTCACACATCAACCCTACACGCAGCCCTGGCGTGCTGAAGCCAGGTACCTGTGCACCTAATTGCCACTACCCCTCCCTCACAGGGCTCTCCAATATTTCACTTCTTGTGTTCTTTACTACTTTTTTTCTTTTTTTTTTTTTTAATTTTCCTTGAGAGAGTAGGAAGGTAACGGTGGAAAAAAAATATTCGGGACGAGTAAGACAGGGAAATCTGCATAACTGCAGCGTGCAAGAAGCCTGCCCGGGTGTGTAAACCCTGGCCACGTTCTAGCACCCAGCACTTTCTTCCTCCCATCCTCACCCCTCGCCCCGCTTCACCATCCTCCCTCTGACACAGCTCTTGGATGTCTCGGCTCCTCCTGGCCGCAGCTGAACCAGAGGCACTTGTAAGGGAGCTTGGCTTTTTCAGCCAGGTGAATGGCATTCACGATGCACGAGCAGTGCTCACGGTTATTTACCTGTACTTTCCTCCTGATGCACTGTAGGGGTTTTTCTCGGCCCCCGCTGCTCGCTGCTCTTCTCCCCGTTGCTCTCCTCCAGGGTTATAACCGGCTCCTGGCTCTTCATCAGCTGACTGAGCAGAACGGCCAGCACGTTCTGCATGTCTCCCTGAGCACCGGCTGCTTCTGGAGTCACCTGCTCCTCCGGTGGCTGGGCCTCCGTGGGTGGCTCTTCTATGGCTTCCTCTGCTGCTGCTGCCTGAGACTCCTGCTGCTGAGTTGTGGCTTCTGTCAGAGCGTTGATGGACTGGTTGAGAGCCTCCAGCTGCTGCTGCATCTCTGGGTTAGAGTGTACATTTAACAGCTGGGCCATCTGTGGGACACTCAAATCAGTCTGGCTCTGCAGCAAGTTCAGTAAAACAGCTAGTTCACTCTGATTCAGCTGCTGGGTGATTTCTCCAAGGCCTGCTGGAAACACAAGAAACATCACAGAAAGGTCAGGGAACGCCGCGTCTGACCAGTTCGTAATGGTGATGCTGCACACACCAGCAAACACCTCTTCTCTATGGGCCTGGGGAAGGCACGCAGGCTGCAGAGGGATTCCAAGGCAGTTTGCTCTGATTTCCACCATCAGCTTGCCCCCTCCAACCCGTGATCAGATCTGAACAGCACTGCAGCAGCACCCCGTGGTACTGCTCACACACTGCACTCACCCAAGGCTACAGTTCAGTACTGCTCTGTTCGCAGCAGAGGGAAGCTTTGTCACTGCCCCCCCCCCCCCCTCCCCAACCCTGAGTCTGCTACCAACAGAACCACACACAGCTGCTTGTTCAAACCAGCTCAGCCAAACCAAACCTTCCCCTAAGTAAACTGAGGGCATCCCAAGAATCACACTGCTGAGCAGCCACACCAGTCAGGGCAGCTCAGGAATGTGACTGAAAGCCTTCAGCCCATCTCATCGTAATCAGAGCAGCATTCCCTCCTGCACTAGAAAGCATGTTTCCCAAGACAGAGCCTGTTTGGGATGGAAGAAGGGTGTGTTCCACAGGTGCAGCAAAAAAAATAGGTCATGCAGAAAGCAATTCTGCTCTAAAAGCTGGCCTGGGATCAGAAGGCTCTGTCCTGACCTTCAAGCAGCCAGGTCAGCCTAAAACACAATCTTTAAATGGTGTTACCTCCCCTCTGCACCATGCTGGACCAGAGGCTCCTGAGTGACAAGGATGTCCCTTCACACTGACCTTGCAAGTCAAACTCCTTAGCAAGCAAGGTGCACGGGTTTGGTTTCAGGAGCTTCAAATTAAGCCCCCCCCCTTACTTAAGCCCCCCCTGCCCCCTTACTGGTGGGCAACTACTACCATTCCTCTGACTGTTTGTTAATCCAACCAGTGCCTTTTGTCCATCTGCCATGTTTCACTGAACACATGGATTGCGCATTCCCTGGAGCAAGAACTGTCTTCTTTGCTACTCGTCTGTAGAACGTTTGACACAAAGGAATCTTCAGCCCTATCTGGCATTGTGCAAGGCTTCTAGAGAACAATCAGCACGGTCTGGGGAGCTTCAGATATCTCCACATTCCCAAGAATCAAAATACCTCCCCCCTCCAACTATTTTTGGGACGCGAGAATGTTGAATGTGATTTTGGCAGCAGTGCACAAGCAAGTCCTTATGACCAACTGATCTCTTCAGTAAGTAATGTGCAACAACATCCATTTTTGCCCGTCAGCCTCTAGTCTTTTCTCCTCATCTTTATATATTTGACCAGTAGGATCAAATTTCAGCTCGCTTGCACATTGTTTAGATGGCTGTTCCCACCAGCCTGTTATCTGTTACTTCACTGCTCAAAGAGACTCAGGGATTCCTTGAATTATTCTCTGAGAAAGCACGCATATGAACCAATAATATAACTTCTGAAGACCAGAGAGAATGCTCTGCAGCCAAGAAAAAGAGTCAGAGCAGAAAGATTCTGGAGCGCCCTTCCTGTAGAAGTAGAGGTCAAAGACTCAGACTGCCTCAAAAGAGAGACACCAGCATCCCACACCCGTTACAAACTGGAGACAGCATGAAGGTAACACCAAGAGGAGCCTTTTGCAGGCCAGACAAGGCACTGACCTACTGCATCTGCAGCACCAGCCTCTGTTTTGAGCTGGGCAGGCTGTGGGTGCACAGGACTGCTGTTGTTTTTGACAGTGTCTGTGCTTGTAACAGAGGTAGTTTCTTTCCGAGAAACTTTTGATAACGGTGGCTCCTCCACTGCAATCCCGCTCTGCCGCTGCCGTCGCCGTTTCTTGCTCCACAGCTCGTGGCAATCCTGCCAGTGGGGAAGGCTGAAAGAGAACAAGACTCAGCAGGTAAAAAAACACAGCACCAAGAACAGATTTGAAGACAACAGAAAGTTATCAGAGAATTGTAAGAGAAGCGCAGTTGTTTCTCTAATTGCAGCCATACTACTAAACCCAGAAGGGGTGAATGCTAGAATGCCAGGCAGCCCAACTGCACGTGAGCCATGTAATTTGCACTGGAGTCTCACTCCTGAATGGACCGGATTAGCTACCATATACCTCCTCCTGCCCCAAGCAAACTTACACTGGGCTCTGTGAGCATGGTGGCTTGAAGAAAGCAGCTGCCTTTAATAACCCTGAAGGAAATGGGAATCTCAAAAGCTACTGCTATACTTGCATGCAAATAAGCTAGAGCAGAGTTTTATAGTCTGCCTGACTGAGCAGGGAGGAAAGAGCTGCAAATAGCGGCTCTTGAGCAAGCAGCGTTGCGCTCTTCTAGCCAATTAACACGCAGCATCATCAAGAAGGCTGGCCCATCCTCCACGGCACAGAGGACAGGGATTTGCTGCATGCTATTCTCATACCTTCCAGCAGTTTTGGAGCACCTTACAAGCATTAAGCTGAACTTTACAAAACCAAAATAAAGCCAAACAGCACAAGAGCAATTTGCTCAGCCATCTGACAAATCCAGGGGCTGAGTCAAGAAACAAATCCAGAAATCATAATCTAACTCCATCCAAGAAGGCAAGACCAAGCCAGTGGCTCCTTCCTGAAGTTCATTAGCAGAGCCCACCGCAGGGAAGGATGCCAGCTGGAACTTACTCTGGAGGTGCCATTTTGCTGAGGTCAACATCCTTAAGGAAGTCACTCTGCAGGGCCTGCTCTGCTGTGCAGCGCTTGCCAGGGTCTAGCGTCAGCATGTGGTCCAGCAGGTCGAGAGCAGACGAAGGAATGCTGTGTAGAGAGTTGAAAATATGGCTGAGTTAAGGGCTTGTTCTGAAGAGAGGAGTAGCTGGCTTTCAGAGAGCCACCTCATGCTCAAGAGTAATAAATTTGGACTGCACAAATATCTAAGTGATGCACAGCCCCAAAGACACCATCAGAACAAGCCACACATATGCAGTATTTTTAGTCTAATTCCTCCTCATTTACAAAGAGCAACTTTGCTGCAAACCCCACAAGATAATCACACAATTATACTCTTCCCCCCAGAGAGCACATCTCTGAAGTAGGACAGCCTCAGCACCATGAGGATGCCATGCTGTCAAGTGCACTCTCCAGGTGCAGGCTGACAAGGCAAGAACCTCGCTAGGAGCATCCCCTGTGTGCAGAGGCAGGGAATCCCTCCGGAAGGAGCCATGGGCAGATGAGATAGTTTATGCACAGTGAGTCCACTCCAGCCTTCCACAAATGGGAAAAGCCCTCACGGAGAGGGCTGCCTGAGGGCAGAAGGTAGAGATGGGAAGCATTGCTTCATCCTGCCAGGCAGACCGGAGCCAAAGCACAGATCTGTCACACAGCGTAGCAGAAGGCCACAACCCCACGCAGCTGCTCATCCTCTCTACTGTGGAAACTCACAAGGAGAACTCCTCACGCAGGCGCCTTCGGTATTGCTTCTTCGGTTTCATAGTGTTGAAGTAGGGCAACTTGATGACATCGGGCCACACTGCCGGACAGGGGCTCCCACAGAGCCGGCTGAGAACCAGAAAAGCAGAGTATGATCAGCAGGTGCAACAGTGAGAAGAGTCACTGGCTCAAGTGAAGACATTTCCTTCCCAAGCAACATGCAGTACCCATAGCCTAGGTCTGGGCACACTTTAACAAGGATTAGATAAACCTCAGGTTAAAAAGGCGTTAACGGGAAAAGGAAAAATGCTCACCTGAGCTTACAAGCTACCCATCAAACTGAATTTTCAGTGTGAGATGTAACTTAAGGTCATGATTTCTGCACTCAACTAGCTACAAAGTTTACTGAAGGTGCACACGTTAGCAGACACACTTGGCTGATAGGCACGGACACCTAAATGCCTAGCTACTCATGTGTGCAGTTACAGTCATTTACTGGTCCTATTTTGCAGGCAGATTAGAGAAAGAGGGCTTTTATAATACAGCAACTACGTGCATGAGCAGTTACTGCAGCACCTCTTTCTCATAGGCATGCATGTGCAATGCTTTACCTGATTAATTCAAGCTGAGCCAGTTCCAGATTGGCTTGAAAAATAGGCTTCTTTGTAAACAGTTCCCCGAGGATACAGCTGGAAAGAGGAAAAGCAAGAGGTCACGACAGAAAACCCTTGGGATGATCGTTTGAACACTGCAGCATTTCTGTTCAGAAGCAGATCTGCCCAAGGAGAGTTATTTGCATCAGGGCTTGTAGTTGAGAACTGACAAACTAACCTATGTGTACAGTCACCAGTTCCACGCAGCTGGGAAATAACACTCACTAGTCTGGTTAACGTGTCACAGGCTTCACACTTTAACTCTTTGCAGGGAAAGTAGGATGTGTTAATAGCATGATAAGAAAAACAGGCAGGCATCTCATTTTCTTCCAGATTCAGCCCACTTATCTTTCCAACTCCACTGTCAACATTTGGGGGATATCTGCTGGCCCAAATATCCTCAGCTGTCGGCAGTATGCTGCTGGTCACTGCCAAGCACAGCACACAGCCTTGCACACACACACACACACACTGTATGCACACGTACATTTGTGCAGCTGTAAGGGAAAGAGAACGAGACAGGGGACAGCTCTGACTCAGCCAGTCCTTAACATCTACCCTCAGGCCTTCTGGCAGGAATGACAAGCAGTGCCAAAGATAGCTGCAGACTGATACAGACACCTGTCTGCTGGAGCTGGGCTAACCCCACTCATTTGGCACAGGACGCTGAATAGCAACTGGACTTCACAGCCAAAATTTCCAAAAGTAATTGGGAGGGCCTGACTTCTACGTCTTTGTTGTTTGTGTACTAAGCTCCAGAAGAGGTTTGTCACTCCTCCTGATCTTAACGGCACGTTAGCAGCAAAGGTCAGCTGGTTCTGTTTTTAAAGAGGAAGAATGGATACTTTTATCTTCCCTTTTATATTGACTTCTATGCCAACACAAAAAGAAGCTTACGCCAGGAGCTTTCACTAGAAGGTTTAGCTTTAGCTAGGTGACAGCCACTGCTGACTTATAGCACGGGAATGCTTTAAAGGTGTTCTTTAACAACACTGTGCCTAGTTGGAACAGAGACAGTTTCAGGAATTAGCTCAAGTCAAAGGCTACCTCCCCTTGCAAATCCTCTCTATGCGTGAGGTTCCCAGCCCAGCCATGACAGAGGATGGAAGCCAGGCACTTACCCACAGCTCCACACATCTATGGCTGGCGTGTAACGCTCCTCACCTAGCAGCAATTCTGGAGGTCGATACCATAATGTAATGACTTTATTCGTGTATGGACGGCTGGAAGGGAACACACAAATGTAAACTGGCATCAAGAGCCACGAAACCCCTACAAAGAGCAATTATTAATTCCCCCACCCCCCATGCCTCACCTCTCCTCCGAGCTGTAGAGTCGGGCAAGTCCAAAATCTGCAAGTTTGATTTGCCCACTGAAAGACAAAAACAATCACCGGTTTGAACCACAGCTGGGCTCACATTCTGCAAGCAGTATAAGGTAAGGAAATCCCTCAGTACAACAGAAGGGCCTAACTGAGCAGCAATGGCTTCTGGCTGCATCAGCTTTAGCTGTTCAGATCCTTTTTAGTGCCTCAAAGAAATGAAACACGATACTTGTGTCCCATCTCTATCACAGTCATCCCAATGGATCGATGTCCCAGAGACATTCCTTCAGAAGGAGAACCAGACACATGGATACAGTTATGTGCAGTATTATTCTCACAAGCTTTTCTTAGGGTTATCCAGATAACATCTCGATAATTAACAGAAATTAATCACTGTGAAGCCTTCTGTGATGAACCGTTACTGCCAAACACTGCTATCTAAACAAGAGAGAGAATTCATGGAGAGCTGCTGCTTTCGACCTTAACCCTCGATGGTTTCCCTGCATACAAGCACTTCCACTAAACAGTATTTTTGCCAAAATGCCATGGAGACGAAGGGCACAAAGAGACCCATTTAATTTAAGCTAACACAAAAGCCAGCAGAGAGTCTCATGTGGACAGACTGCTACCACCAGCAAGCTCCACAGAAGGCAGCCAGGGCTGCTCGGCCTTGTGTCAGGAGCTGTGCTCCCAGCCAACAGCAGCACCCAGGAAACCTCCCACTTAATTATCTGCCACGCCACTGGTGGAAACACACAAGATCGTGTTCCTGTGGTGTACACACAGCTCCTATCACTGAGCGTAACTCAGGGTGAAGACAACAACTGGGTGCCTTCAGCTGAACCCAGGGGCAGCACAGGGGGGAGAGCCAGGTGAGAACCAAATCACTGCCAGGTTACCTGTTGTTCAACAAGATGTTGGAGCACTTAATATCTCGATGAAGGAAATTCTTTTTGTGACAGTAATCCAGACCTTCCATTAACTGTTTCATGAAAGACTTGATATGGTCCTCTGAGAAATGTACCAAGCCAGATTCTAGCAGCCCCATTAGGTCATGGTCCATGTACTCAAATACAAGGTAAAAGGCACCTGGTATAATACAGAAAGAAATAATTAAGATGAGAGAGGAGAGATGAGGGAAGAAGAGGAATGAAAGTACATTCAGTTTATTGAAACATTGTTGTGTGTGCTGTTGAATGCGTTCTGCTGGTGTTTTTTCTAATGCACACAGGGTTTACTATGCATCCTATATACACTTTTTACTGTAACTGCTTTTCTGACTCTACAAGAAGAAATGCAATGCACCCTTTTAAACCTCCATCTACCTCTGCATTGTCAAAACTCATACTAACCAGAATCTATCCTTTGCTGTGAGGTCAAACCCAGACACCAAACGTGCTGGAACCACATACCAAGGAGGAACACAACGACACATCTACACACACAAGGATTTTCAGTCTTCCGTTCACAAGCGGATGACGTTGCATCATCTTTTTGGCTAATTGAAACCACACCCCGCAGCAAATACCTTTGTCCTTTTTGAAATCCAGTGCATCTTGTTTGTCCGTGACGATTTCCTTCATGTTAACAACGCTGCGGTGGATCAGCTGCCGAAGGATTTTGATCTCGCGGATGGCCGTGATGGGGAAGCCTTCCTTCTCATTGTCCAGTCGCACCTTCTTGAGAGCTACCAATTCACCTGCCAGAACGAGCCAGTGTCAGAGCCTCTGCATGCATCACTGAACAACTCCGTGGGTTCCCAGCAGGAAGCTGGAAGTAACTATGGACACAGTCAACATCTCCACTAAGGAACAGAAGAGCTGCTTCAGTTACCACTCAACTATTTTGTGTTAACGCTGCTCTGATAGAAGTCACCACGCCAGTAACTCGAGGCAGATGACACCGGAGCTCCTCCCTAGTTTGCTTCAGTGAAAAAATCAGAAAGGTGAACTGAAATTACCCCGGACACAGCTCCGGGCCTTTTTACAAGCTCTGCCACAATAAAACTCAACAAGGGCACATTTAAAGAGCAGGGCCTCAGTTAGCACCTGCGGCTGTGCCTGCTACAGCCAGCTGAGCACACACCAAGTTGTGCACACCGGGCACACAGCTCCACAAGCACAGAGGGCAGCTGGATGCTCAGTGAGCAGCATGTCAGAGCCTCTATTCTTTTGCCCCTTTTGAAAAGGCTCCATGTAAATTTTCATTCCAGCACTGGAGCTGCTTCAAGTTTTACAGGTATCCATCGTCCCCTGGCACCACCACCAGCACTGGAGCGTTCTATGTGCACCCACGGTGACAAGGCCTTGGAGAAGTGGAGTCAACCTGAAGCCACGCAGCGCCCTTACCTGTGTCCTTGTCCTTGGCTTTGTACACCTGCCCATACGTCCCCTCTCCGATAATCCCGATGATATCAAACTTGTCCACACAACGCTTCCCCCAGTCGCTTTCTGTCTGTCTCCTTTCCCCATACCGAGGACAACAGATTCTGAAAGAAGCAGAGAGGATTGTTGCACACCCATCTAACAGACTGTCACACACCCGCGTGCCCCACCTCACCCACAACCCCTCACTCTCCTCCATTCGACTGCTTTGGCTGTACCCTAAAAAACAAACACAGAATTGGTCTTCACACTCGTGCAGGTGACTGCACAGATTCCTACAGCGATCTCATCATGCGCTTTAGTTCTATTATCCTGAGTAAGAATGTTCTGTATTCTTTTATTCTGAATAACCCCCTCCTAGAAGCACCAAGAGCTTTATGCAGGGATACTCATCAGGAAGTTTCTTTGGTGTAGAGGCTTCAGTTAGGTCAAAAGATTGAGAGCTTCCAGGGTAGATGTGGCTGAGTATCAGAACCCGACACACTCCATCCATCTCTACCATTGGAAGGATGAAGGGAAGGGCAACAGTCTGCCACAGCTTCAATACACAGCTGAACTGCTGCCTGCATTTGGCACAAGAAATACACCACACCTTCCTCTTACCAGGTTGGTGTGCTGATAATTCTAAGATAGGTGGCAAGTGGCCTTCCACTGTGAGCGGTCCAAATACAAAACCACCCGCAAGAAACACGGTAACGTACAAAACCAGGAATATGAACTTCAATTTTCCACATGGCATTTCTCTCAGTGGAGACAGCACTCATCAGTCTGAGGACAGGAGAACTGCAATAAAACACAACTAAGTCTGGCTGAGGATTTCTAAGTGCCCATTCAGTGTTCTTTCCATCCAACAGACAGTGGGGAGAGCTGGCAAAGCAGCTGCCAGATTCAATTTCAGAAGTGACTGCACTTTGAAGAGCAAATCTCCACGCAGCGCATCGGGCACGCAGTCAGCTCTTCTGGAGTTCCAGCGTGGACCACAGCACTACCTTAAAGCTTTAGAAACCTACAATGCCATCGGTGTGAAGAAACAGAAAACCCAACAACTCAGAAAAGCTGAAGAAAGAAAGCCAGCCTTACTTTGGTCTCTTTTTGAAGGGTTGCTGAGGTGGTGTGGCTGCCTTTGGTTCCGGGGAGTCAGGAGGAGATGGATCCCCTCCAGGGAGCTCTGGAGGGAGCGGGAGGTCCGTGAGTAAGTGTCGTGGTCTCTGCTCTCTATCTTTCTTCACAGGTTTTGGAGGAAGAATCTCTTTTGGACTAAACTCCGAAAAGTTGACACAATACAGAAATCAGACTTCAGAGGTAACAAGGAAACAAAATCCTACGGTAGGACAAAAGCTCTCTATTTGAGAGCATGAACTTAGGAGCCTAAGTGCCAAAACCGGCATAGCAAGGTGTAAAATTAGAGAACAGTCTTAAATTTGACAATAATAAATCAGGAAAGAAAAGCGTTACATTTGAACACCCCATCTTCAAATAAAAAAACAAGCAGCACTTGCTCAAGCTGCACAAACAACTGTAACTAAACCCCCCCTACAGAAGTCACTTCATTTCTTAGCAAGGACTGAAACAGAGCTCTAACTTGTGCGTATTATTGAGAGCTCAGAATGTATTTATTTTTTTTAAATTAAATTAGGGATGGCATCAGAAGCTCGGTTTAGACTGGCAGGAGCCTCAAAAGCAGAGCCTCATTTCCCCCTCATGTAGGTGTGTGGCAGGAAGGATTCCTAGGTCTGAGCAGCCAGGAATTCTCCTGTATGTAAATCCCAGCACAGAAAAATGAAGCCATCCAAACAATTCCAGGGCTTGTTTCCTGGGCAGCCAGCGGGAGGTTCGCTGCGTGTCAGCAGCAGCACCGAGACCTCCACATAAATAAGCATCTGGAAGCAGGTTGTTTTTCTGATTTTCCTAGCAGACACTGCCAAGTTTACCTGGAAATCTCTTGCGAAGTCTAGTTAAGATGCAAGCAAGACAAAGCAAGATACCATCCAGGCACTGAGCTCTGACATCTGAGGAAGAATGGGGAGTAATCTTATCTCTCTGCCACAGAAGCCGCAGCTCAGCTGCAGAGCTGAACACGAGGCACACTCGCTCACACCTTGGGAGGAAAACCTTCACTGCGGGTGCTGCTATGGGCAGTCCACGTCCTGCAAACAGCAGGAGAGCTGTATGCACTGACCCTCAGTCCCAATACCTGGGAGCCTCAGTGCGAGGGATGGCACTGACAGGGCACTGCACCAAAGCAGGAGTCACCGCAAACCTGAGAGGTTTCTTCAGAGCAGCCCTGGGAAGTCAGGAGAGGAGCCGTGTTCAAACAGAGCAGATCACATACGCCTTGCTTTCTTCACTGATTTCATGTCTGCATTTGAAACCCTGATCTGACGCCCAGTTCTTACAGACCATAAGCTCGCAGTAACAAAAATGCAGTTACCTGGCTTCACATTTAATCCACCTTGACTTGGCATGCGATTTGCTACATAAATATCTTACAGCATACACTACACTAGGGCCCTAGCACAGGGCCCAAAGCCACGATCTCTTTCCAGGTGCAGATCAAATACGAATTTCTTCAGAAGCCTTCCTTGGGAAGGGCACAGGTGTGCTGGCACAGCCGTGCACAGACACCCACGCTTCCCTGGGTTCCCTTCTCTCCCTCTGACCCACAGCCAGCACATCCTCGTGGACACGCCGCTATCTATTAGCCGTTCACAGCTGCTTCGTTATCTCCTTCTATCAGCGCTATGAGCCGGTCGCTACAGCTTTAATTACCGCCAGAACATTTGGACCTCTCACCAGGATTTCTTTAAAGTGAGGAAGCCAAACAGGCACTTCAGAGCTGCCCAAGCATAAGGATGATAAAGCACGATGCCAACCGCCTGATATGACACCTAGATGCTATCTCCTGTCTTCCACACTCCAGAACAGCGAGAACGCAATCAGGCTGGATGTTTAACTATGTTAGTGCTGTGAAGGCAGCCAGATGTTCCCAGAAACCTATGCAAGCAAATGGATGTTTCGGTGCAATGTCAAACAAACATAGATGACATTTATACCGCTCGGTTCTCAATGGGGCTGCTTCCTCCTGCTGCCATGCTTCCTGCAAGCGGGAGTGACCCATGGCACAGCTCAGCTGCTGGGGAGCCCCATGCTGCACAGGCACATCGTCCCTGGGAGCTTGGCAAGCATCAGGAAAGGGCTGAAGAGCCTTTAAGTGAAGGAGGTGGGCTCGTACTTGGTCACCTCAGAGCCTGTTCCCAAATCCTACACTTAACAGGGCCTAGTGTTTTCCTAGTCTGTGCACATATAAACAACAGTATGTTTAAGAAGATCTGCTCATAAGTACAAAGTCAGGGATTAAGAGTGAGCTTCTGTCATGGGCAGTGCTGCATGCAGCTACCACTCGGCAGACAATGTGGGAATTCCCATCCTCTCATGGCTCACTGCATCCACTCCCTGTGTCTAACAGGCAGTGGTACCTCATCCATGCTCCCAAGTTCAGAGACACAGCTTCTGCAGAGCTAAGCTACACCTGGGTGGGAAGAAGAGCTGCAGATGCGAGTGGCTGAAAATAAAACACACAGCACCTGCAGAACCATTTCTGTGGTCGGAGATGGGAGAACACAGCACTGGAGCTGGAAAAACCTGCCATCTCCTACAAGGTACTGCTCATCCCATGCACGTTTAAACTAAATAGATATGTGCTGAGCAACACTGAACAGCTGAGGAAGGGCAACATGAACGAGCCCAGGTCTAACTTCTATGTTGATCACAGTGGCAGCATTAGCCTCGCTTACACTGATGTCAGGGCAACCCATGAAAATCCTTTAAATGAATCAAAAAATGTAACACGCTGTGTTCACTTACACCCCAGGGTAATCATAACTATCATGCAATGTCCAATTTGTTAAGAAACACGCTGTACTAACAGATGAGATCCCCAATACATCTTGGTAACGATAGGAGAGATACAGAAGCAGCTAGGAACTCCAGGCTAAGCAAAATCCAGAATCAGCGGTGGCCTGATGGAAAAAGCCACGCAAGAAAAAAGTGTCCCCACCCCCCTCCTAAAAAATAACAAGAAAATAAAAAAGCAGAGCAGGTTTCTTCAGACAAGTTGGTATTAGAAGCTACTGCCAGCCAAAACCCAGAGCAGCAAGATATACAGTTACAGGACAGGATTAAGTCTGCACGTTCTGATTAGAAGTGATAGGAGGAAGGGTTTCCTTTCACTCCAAGCTTACGCTGCAATGCCACTACACATGCAGGATGCAATCAAGACAGAGGGCACACTGCACGTAAGAGAGGGACGGGAGCCAGTTACAGCTGCAAACGTTGCAGCCACAACTTAGCATCTACTCATCTCCTGAGATCTCAGCTCTTGGACACATTATATGTATTTTTAGACAAAAAAGTTGAAGCTGGTGCAGTTTCACTCCCCTGTTTTCAAACAAACAATACCTACTTCTTAATGATTAATCAAATACTCATTGCTTAAGTAATCAAAACTTAAGCTGAATCAATGCCTTTTATTTTTTTTAACACATGGGCACGGCCTGCACACTGTATGAATTTGGACCAGAATTAGCTCTAAGCCATATTCCTGTGCTGGAATTGTTAAGGTCTTTTCTGTTACTTAAGTAGAGGTTTGGGGCAAATTAAATTAAAAAAGCATTTTGTGCAAATGGCTGCAACGCAAAGGGGCCCTTAATTCTGGATCCGTGCTTCATTACTGTGATAAATAAAACCAAAGCGATGTGAAATTTTTACCAGCTAGCATTAAGAGCAGCCAACCCTCCCCTCCTCAGTGAGACAGTGTGTGACATGTGCTACACAGGATGACAGAAGCCTCCACAAAGAGCTGACAAGCCAAAGCCAGGAGCGGCCATGCAATAGGACAGTCTTGAAAGCACTCTGCAGGACAAGCCAGCAGCCATCAAACCGACCACCAGAACCTTCCTGCTCGTAACTCTGTGCCTGGAAACACAAACAGGACCTGAGCGTGACCTTACCTATCCAAGTCATCTTCCCCAACTAAAATAGGGGGGAGCGGAAGCGGAGGCAACGTTGAAGTTTTCAGGTGTGGGATAGCAGCCGTGACAGACGCTTGTGTTTTTGTAGCGGCTTGGACAGAGGACTGGGAGTTCACCTGAGAGGATAAAGTAGACGTCCTTGGGTGGGAAGAAGATGGCAAAGACGTTGGGGCTGAAGGAGGGACCTGAACGGGAGTATGCTGGGATGGAGGCAAAGGCGGAACGGCAGGTGACGGAGGCAAAGGTGGCAGCGGTGGAGTCGGAGGCGGAGGTGTGGTTGTCGGCAGAGGTGGAGGAGGTGATTTTATCGAGGGCAGCGGGGGTGGAATCTCCTTCTCTGCTGTGTCCATCTCCTTTGGAGATCGAAGGTCCTCTGTCACTGCTACAGGCTTCAAGTCTTTTGTTCCCGGCTGTTTTGAATCTCTAACTGGAACGGGATGTTTCCTGTCCGAGTTCTCCTCCGCCTTGGTTTTCGTCGTCTCTGCAGGTGCTTTAGTCTCTGCATTTGAACACAGTAAATTCACTAATTCTGTATCTGAAGATGATTTTTCAGACCTAACAGTTTTGATGACCTTTTTAGATTCTGTTCCAGATTCCTTAAGTTCAGCCAAGCTGTTCTCCTTCTTAGACAGGAAAACAGGGGAGCCCTTCGCCTCCTTCCCATCCACCTTCGCAGCCGCTGCTGCCGCTGCTGCTCGTTCCTTTTTCTTCCTGCTGAGCTCTGCCCCCAGACTGGAGTTCAGGGGCAGCCTCGTGGGTGATATACTGGAATGGCGACTGCGCGAGCCAGACCTCTGCTTTTTGCTGTGAGATGATGAGTGTCTTGAATATCCCGGGCTTCGGCTTCGGGACTTCACAGACTTCCTGCGAGCAGAAGAAGAGAAATGAAACAGAACATCCCTGAGCTGCCCCCAATGTCAACAGCTCTCTATGAAACACCACGGATCCATTACCGGTCAGCTCCGCTCAGCCAGGCCGTCACACCTGCCAGGAGAGAATAAAGACAGAGAAACCAGATCGCTGAGCAGAGCAGTGAGAGCTCCAGCTCAGCGCCCAGCCCACCCTCACAGCCGTACCCGTAAGGGAAACGAGGGGAGAAGATGGGACAAGCCTCCAGGTAGAGATGAGATCACAGCTGCAGGCACCAAACAGAAGACTTCAGTCGAGATTACGAGGCGGCAGTTTACAAATCTTTCATAGTAATTATGTACAGCTTTAGAGGAAACAACAGATAAAAATACGGCTGCCCCCACGGGAACGCCGCCTCAGGAAACGTCTCACTTCAAGCTAATTCTTCCCCTGGTTCTTTTACCACCATCAGAACTTACATTTGCATATTGTGATTCAGAAAGAAAAATAAAAAAAAGACGACTTTTAATTCTGTTTGAGGTATGTTCAGAGGGGCTCAGTCTTCACCTGCAACAGAGGGGCTCTACCTTGGTGCGCCTGCAGAAAGAGAAAACTCAGCTGCAAACCTGCACTGTGATAGCAGGAAGAAACACAGAGCACCTCACAGTGCTGGGGTACACACAGCATGCTGGGGGCTGACAGAGAAATGAGATTAAAACCAAAATGGAACTGGAAACTGGTAGTTCCAGTGCATGCTCTCAATTACTGTGAGACAGAGCTGCTGCTTCCGCTCAGGGAGGAACCAGGATTTTGCAGTTACCATAGAACTAAATAAAGGCATGCTGAGAAGTTGTGTTAGCCAACAAGAAAGTGAGAGTTTCTCCTACAGTATTCACAGCATCTGATCTAAAATACGCTCAAAAGTGATTTTTATTCCACGATTAATTACTGGGAGCATATCTAGCTTTGAAAATACAGTAGTTATAGAAAAACGAGCAGCTTTCAACGCTGTAGATGCCAGCTCACTTGTGGCTGCACAGTGAAGATCTAAACTGCGTATGCTGCTCCACGAGTTAGTACTAGAAAAGTTTGGAAGCTCAACTGGAGAACAGTTGAGCTTCCAACTCAACTACATTGGAGTCAGCCCAACGTAGATGCTGCTTACCAGGGTCCAGCTGAAGGGTCTCCTGCAGAGCCCTCGCTACCCTGACTGCAGGCATCTCACCCCCACCATTAAGTACAAGCCCAAATCTCGAGCCAGCTGTGGTCAGAGAACAGTCACGGTATGCAGTCCTTGCTCCGCGGTGCTGCCTCGGGATCATGGCTTTTTCCAAGGTTTCTCCTTGATGAATTAACTGTCTCCGGCACAGCTTGATGCTTGGATAGCTGCTCACCAGCAATGTTGCCCCGAGCTGAAAATGCCACTACGTTTTCACTATGCCCAAAGAGATCTGCAGGCTAAGGAACACATCCCTAATGGATCCTGTTCGGATGTAGCTTCCTGCAACCACAAGCAGTACCAGGGTTAGCATTCCCTACTGCAGTTCTCCCAGATAGATTGTTAAAGGCTCACCAACACTCACCCTCCTGCCGTCTCCCACCCACCCACGTGATTACCCTCATCAGTTACACCCATTCAACTGCTTGCAGAGCCACATTCTGAAACAGATAGCACACAAAGCAAACTTCTGCATGAACACTCTTTTTTAACCGTCTATGCCATGGTGTTAACGTAGGAATACAGCCACCTGCAGGGCCACCAGAAGGCAGGGTGAACCCAGCAGCCAGCCCACAGCCCTCGCTGCCCCCCCCCCCTGCAGCCTGCCTGCCTCTTACCCTCACTTACAAGCACCACTCGCCCTTCTTCTCTTCAGTTATCCGTAGTTATTATACACAAGCAGAAAACACGCCAAGGAAATAAGGAACTGCTTTCTAAGGAAGCTTCCTGCTCTCTGTGAGGATGTTCCCAAGGCTCCATCTGCAGGCCCTTGGAGCCCTGGGACCTCATGGAGCTAGCACCTCTCCACAGCTTACGCTGCTGCAACCAGCAGGGATGGGCACGCAGCAGTTCTGCCCTACGTGCAGATCTCCAACTGGATAAAAGTGCTCTGGAGTTAAAGAACACCTTGTTGTCTCTTAAGCACTGGAAATCAGAGACACGAGAAAGTAACCATGCTGACTGTGAATTAGCATGAAGTTGTCGACGATGATGAATCCTTTAAAAAATCCACATTGAAAAACGCATTATTAATTTCTCCAATATAATCAGAAAGTTAGAACAGGCTTCGGAGGAGGGCACACTGGAACCCCCCCAGATCTCACACTGTGAGAACGACCAGAGTTAGCAGCTGTCAGCGCTGAAGCACTGGGCAGGAGCCTCCACATGCACGTATACCCATATCCCTCACGGTTCAAACTCCTAGGAACACCTGGAGACAGCACTGCTGCAAGCCACGACAGAAGAGCTGAGGGCAGTGGTACCCACGATGTCAGACTGCACAGCTCATTCTCCTAATTGCTCAAGAAAGAAGCTCCAAAGGCTGCTTATTCCTGCATGCCCAACAACCCTGAGCCACGCAGAGGCCGCTGCCCCACAGACCCATGCCTGCAGCATGTGCACACATGGACACTTGGTTGCTATACTTAGCAAGAGCACAGCCCACCTTCAGCAAGCTCAACGACTCCGGAATTTTTTCCTTCTAGTTTTAGCTGCAACAACAACAAGGAATGGCAAACCACATCTGTTATTTTCCCTGCTGACCAAATCATCCCTATTTTCTCCTCAATTGAAAGCAAGTTGTTTTGCATAGCCATTTGAAATGCAAACATTCTGTATTCTCTCCAACCAGCACAGCACTTTGATTCAGTTTCCTAACACTGTAGATTGGACATGGAGATTAAAGAAAACACAGAATGCACTAAGACAAACTAAAAAAACTCGTATTTTCAGCCAGCAGAAATAATGCAGTGCCCCAGAAAAGCCTGTGTTACCTCCTTTGAAGGACCTAAGCCACAGTCAGGTGTTCACTGTGTGAGTGTGCCAGTTTAAGATGCTTCCCTTTCCCAGCCACTCCCCTCCCTCTGCAGAGGCCAGCAGAAGTAACCAGCGGTCAGCACCGGCTGCTCGGGGCACTCAGCTGCCTCCATTCACTCTCATCTGCAGCAGCCAACCAAAGCCAACTTCAGAGGTGCTGGGAAGGGAGCTCAGCTGAGCTCTGCCTGCAGGTGAGCTCCTCAGCAGCCTTGGAGGGGCGGCAGCAGCCAGCTGGGAGCATCTGTGACTCCTGGCACAGCCATCTGACCATAAACTTACACCAACTGCTTCAGTGCACAGGCTGCGAGCTCAGCGAAGCAAAACCAACACGTGAATTATAACTTAAAGTTTGCCTCATATATGGAAAACACATTAAATTCCCTCCGTCCTTTTACTAGGATTCACTTCAGAAGAGTATTTTCTGAAGGTGCGATACATCAGTTTTCATTCTGCTTTACAGGGACGCATCATACAGAGAGTTATCAGCTCAGGAAAGTGAGAAGAGCAGCAGGCAACCAACTGAAGTCAGAGACCCAGAGAACTTGATACAAGCCAAGCGTAAACAGTAAGCAACCTTTGGAATCTGTTTTGGTTGGGGGTTCCGAGCATTTCATCAGTGAATCAAAGATACCCTCAAAAAGTTTCTTGCATGAGTATGCGAGTTCAGAGGAGCAGCACAGAGTGCTTCCAAGTTGCTCCCATAATTAAGATCAGGAAAAGATAGCAGCTTGATTTCTCAAGACAGATGCAACCAGCCATTTACAAAAAGAGCTAGCTATGGGTGGGGAAGTGCAACAGAACAACCTGGGGACAGGACCTCTCATACACACTTCAGTTTCCAGGTGGGACTCCTCCTGCATAGGACTGAAAGTGGACATTTAACAGATGCCACAGAACACAATCATACCATGAAGTATACCTGCTGGTTTTACTCTTCCAAAAGCATTAGCAAATAGCCTCCAAGACCTGTGCCACCGTGGCAGAAAGGACTGAGGGGAGGAAAAAGAGATGTCGAGGACTATCCCTCATTACCTCTCAGATTTAAGAGAGGGCCAGGATAACTTCTGCTTTGAAAAATCATACAAGAATTGGCAGATTTTGCTTAACAGCTTCCAGGAAGCTAGAAACAATACATCTCTCACAGTGAAGACAAAGGCAATAATTTGACTGCCCCATGGACAACAAAATTCCTCAAGGGAAAAGCTCTAAGAGTACAGGCTCAACTCGAGAACCCCCAAGCAATTGGGACCCACTGCTCACAAGCACATCCTAGAGACAGCTCCTATGTGGAGCAGACGATGCAGCACAGTGCAGAGCAGTTCTATAGTTATTACATTCCAGGTCACATCTTAATTGCTATGGAGCTACAACCAAAGCTCCGCAGCACCCATGGTGACAACAGGAAACTCACTTAACAGAATCTGAAGCTAGAAAGAAAATACAACATTAGGCCACGTATTTGTGTACGTAACAGGAAGATTAATGAACATTTGAAACAAAACAGAGTTAACACCACCTTCAAATAATACTTTCCTTCTGTAGCAAGTTTACCGTCTAAAGAAAGACAAAATGCAGATGATTTCTACCTGCTTTTCCAGAATGCCCCAATTTCAGAAGGGATAGAAGTAACTCAAGTACTGAGAAAAGAAAGTTTAGGCTGAAAAGATGGAGTTTACATGTGGTCATCTAATTTGGGGAGAGAAAACAAAAAAAAGTCAGTTCAGAAAGAGCAAAACACACACAGAACACAGACAACCCTCCTGAAGAGCGTGATCAGATTTCCATATGCAGCAAACAGATAAGGGGTTCCAGCAGAGGTGAACGCATTCCTCCCACCGAGCTGCACGGCAGCGAGGTGCATCCGGGCCCTGTGCTGCACGGAGCTCCCCCCCCTGCCAGGGGGCCACCTCCAGAGGTGAGCGTAACTCAATCCCTGGGGCTCGCTCTGTCCCTGGCCACTGCTGGGAGCCAACATGGATGCTGCTCGGTGCCAGCCAGGAGGTGTTTCCTCAAGTACGAACACCACTCTGCAGGAAACAACAACAAACCTGCCCAGAGCAACTGCACACCAAGCACTGCGCTGCCAAATCGTGGCGTTGCTCCAGAGCAGGCCCAATCTAGATGCAGAGGGGGAGTTAACACCCAGCCACCCCAAGGCATCTTCTTCCCCCACTCCCTCCCCATTCCCCAGGAGGAAGAAGTCCCCGTGGAGGGCACGCACCTGGCTATGGGGCTTCGGCTCATGGAGCGCTTGGCGGTGAAAGGGCTGCTGGAGCGCCTTCGGCCATAGGGACTCGGTGAGCGCCCGCTGTACGATCCACTCCCTCTCTCATAGCTCGAGGAGCGCCTCCTGTTGTAGGGGCTTATGGACCTCTGCCTCCGGCTGTAGGGACTGGGAGACCGCGTGTTGGACTGGTAGGCCACGGGTTCCTTGTAGGGTGGGCTGATGGACTGCCGACGTGATGAGCCGCCGGGGCTCTTCCTGTAGGGATCGTAGTTACTGGACGTATGAGAGCGGGGCGGACTGAGGTCATACTCCTGGATGTAGGAAGCTCCAGAAGGGCTGTCATCCAATTTAGGGCTGTCCGACCATTTTCTGTGGGGACTTCTGGATTTCCGTTTTGGACTATCAACGGTTTTATAACTTTTGGGAGCATCCCTTTTCCGATGGCTTTTACTGCGCTCTTTGTGGCTGGACTTGAGCTCCCGATCCTTCCTGGACTTCTCTTTGTGCGCTTTGGCTGAGCGGGACTCCTTGTTGCTGCTCTTTGAGGACAGCGCCTTCGGGTGCTCCTCGCTTTCAAGCAGTCTCTTGGAGGATCCCGATACCCTGTCCTTGGTAGACCTGGACCTGCTGGAGGCCTCCAGGTTCTTTTCCAACTTCCTCTCTTTCTCTGCCTGTTTGCTCTTCATCAGCTCACGGATGCGCTTGTGCTGGTGGTGCCGGTGCTTCTGCGTCCTTTCGCTCCGGTCCGCTTTCCTCTCCTCGTTCTCCCTCCTGTCCAACTTGAGGGCCACATCATCCGAGAAGGTGTCCGAATCCGAACTGATGTCATCGTACTCCACCAGCGGTTTGATCACAGCGCCCAGGGGTGCCGCCGTCTCCTGGGCCGCCAATGGTGACTCCTTGGAGTGCCGGGACTTGTGCCTCTTGTGCCTGGAAGCCGGCCGGTGCCTCTCCTTGCTGTTGGAGCTGCCGCTGCCCGCCGCGTGCTGCGAGGCCCCCCCGCCGCCCCCATCCTTCTTGCCCCCATGTCTCTCCGGGTTTGGCATTCCTCCTCCACTGTGCTCGGACAGGGGGAGGGGGAGCACTCCTCCAAAACCCCCGAACTTCAAACTCCCTCAGCGCCCTCTGTTCGCACCATTCACCGCCCCCCTGCCGCCGGCACCCCCTGCTGCATGGGGAGCGGGGCGGAGAGCGCGGGGCGGAAGAGGAGAACAGGGAGCGGAACCGGGAGGGGCGGGGAAGGGCACCGGGCCTCAACGCCTCATCCGAGGGGCCCAGGCCCGGAGGGCAGCACCGCCGCGGGGGGAGCCCCGGGAAGGCGGGACCTGGGCCCACGATCCCTCCCCTCCCGCCCTGTCCCCTCCCGCCCTGTCCCCACCCTCAGCACCGGGCCCCACCGCGCGGCCCTAGGCCCCGCCGCCCCGGCCCGGCCCCAGCGCCCCCCGCTCACTTCCCAAAGCGAAACGGCTCCGCGGCCAAGGGGGGCACCCGCCAACTCTCGCGAGATAACGGCTGCTTCTCGCGAGAGCCAACCTGAGCCCTCCCCCGCGAGATTTCAAGCGATGAGAAGAGGAAAGGCGGAGGGGAATGCGCGCGCGCACTGTCGTCTCGCGAGAGCCGCGAACGAACTTTACTCAGGCACGGGGAGCGGACAACACCCCGCCCCTTCCGTACAGACACCTCTTTATCGAGGCATGCGCGCTCCGCCCCTCCGCGCCAATCAGCGCTCGGAAGGTCGTTCAGCGCGGGGAGGCGGGGCGTTCTGCTCAGGCCCCGCCCCTCACCAGACCCTCCCTTCTCTTCGTTCTGACTCCCTACCATTCACGAGACTCGGAAGTTCTCGCGAGAAGTGGGAGCGCCGCGCGCTCGGCGCAGCCGCGGCCGGAGGGATGGCGGCGGGTGCCGCCGTGTGAGGCTGGAGCGGAGCGGCCCGGCCGCGCCTCTCCCCTTCCCTTTCTGTTTCTTGAGGCGATCCCGGCGCTGCGGCTCCGCCGCGGGCCGCCCCTCCCCTCCCCGCGGCATGAAGGCGGTGCCGGGAGGCGCTGAGGGTGAGTGCCGCCTGGCGGGGCGCGGCCGCAGGGGCTGCGCTGTGAGGAGGCGTAGGAAGGCCCCGGCCTCGGGTTGTGAGGGTTTCCCCTCCTCGAGAAGCGGCAGCGGGGCCTGGGCCCGCAGGGAAAGGCGAGGAGGAGCCCGGTGGCACCGTGCTGGGCCTTCTCCGGCAGCTCCAGGCCGGGGCTGCGACGCTGGTGCGGGGCTGGGGCTGTGGTGGAAGGAAATAAAGGCGAATGCTCTCCTGAGGTACCGAGTCGGCTGCAGCCCGCCCAGGGCGTGGCTGAGGGGGATCTGTCCGTGCGCTGGAAGGGGCGAGCGGGAGCCGGGCTGCTGTCATCCTGTCAGGGTACGGAGCAAGAGGGCTGGGAGCGCGGGGTCCAGCTGGCTGTCAGAGCGCGTTGTCGCTGTGCCGGTGACAGCTGCAGGTGCTGGAGCCTCCCTGCCTGAAGCTGCCGTCTACGTGTTGTGTTGGGTCCATGTTCTGGCAGCCCATCGCCTGCAGGGCTCGGACAGGTGGACCCAGAGCGACCTCCCCCCACCCGCGTTTGTGATGGAGCTGAGAGAAGTGTTCAAAAGCGTTTAATAAACGTTTGGTTATTTCTTACGCTTAGATCCTATGGGGGCAACATTAAGTCTGTGAAATCTGCGTACATCGGTAAACAAACCCTTCAGATTTGGCAGGTGAGGGCTTGCAGGGCCCTGTGCTGTGGCAGTTGTGCTGCCATAAATTTGTATTTGCCTTGGAGCAGTAGTACCTGCGACAGAGTTTGTGTTGGTGGTGATGTCTGCTGCTTGTTTGGTTTTGGTTTTTTGCTTTGGACAAATTCAACTGTAGAAAAAACTCTTAGAAAAACGAGGGAAAAAGCACTAAATTACAGTGTTTCTGAAATTCATGTTCCTTGGTGTACGTATTTCCAGAAAAATGAACTCTTTCCCCATGGGACTTTTGTGGTCTGTCCAGCACTTGTGTTTTGCTTGGGTCCTGTATCCCACCTCCTCTTTCATCAGGGAGGTACTTTCCATAACAGTGGAACTTTCTAAAATACACCAAAATGAGTTTGTAGAACCCCACACCACGTAGATAGGAATCTGTGGAGCATGGCAAGCGTTTGTAAAGGCTGAGTAGGTCCTGGGCTGGTAGGGCTGTGCAGCCAGCTCCCGAGGGTGAAGCGAAGCAGAAGGCATCCACTGCTTCATCCGTGGTGTGCATCCTCAGGTTTCACCATTTGTGGGCGAGGTTTTGGGTGATAGAGGGATCTGTGAAGATCTTCAGGGTCCATGCAGAATAGGAGCCCTTATTCAGGCTCTTAGGCCCTTTATGGACCTCTAGGTTTTGATAGCTTGTGATGTATTTTTGACATTTATTTAACCTCAAAGTCCAGGTTGCAGGAATTACGTTTTTTGAAATTACATGTAGCTTAGAGGTGGGAAGTGTTTCTGTTACAACTGGTAAAACTTTTAAATATTGTCATGTTCTGTTTTTCTGCATTTTCCTTGTGGTTTGTCTCGCAGAGGCGGAGAAGCTGAATAAGATGAGTACTCTCTTAGAAAGACTTCACGCAAAGTACAACCAGAACAGACCTTGGACAGAAACCATGAAGCTGGTCCGTCAAGTCATGGTGAGAAGCGCTGGGATCTGAGCGGGAGGGTTCTGGAGTTTGTTTCAGTATTCACTCTGTTGTTGGTCAGATCTTTGCAAAGTGCTTAACGTTTTGTTAAGGCGGCGTGGCTGAGCCGTGCCATTCTCACCCTCAGCAGTGTGCGGGGCAGCGATGTGCACAGCCTGCCTCCCACCCTGCAGCCTCGCTGACGTGGGCATGCTGTGGGTTCAGCTCCAAGAAGAGGCTCGTAGCTGTGATTTCAGCTGGCTGGGGAGAGCCCTGACCATCCTGCCACGTGGTGTCACAGGGTGTTGTATCCCATAAAGCAGTTTGCTTCCTTTTCAGTGACACTCAGAACTCAGTTGTTAGCTCAGTCAGATGTGGCTTTGAAATACTGGCCTTGGTGAAGGTAGAAAGGAGCAGGAGGCAGGGAGGAGCATCATCAAAGGCTGCTGTATATATTGTGGTGTTAAAAGTTAACCTCTCTTTATTTCTCTGGCTCCTCTCGTGCAACTCCTAGCTTACGCTGATTAAGAAGTTGTTACAGTCTGTTCTTTCACTATGAGCAAGTTGCTTTAAAAAAAAATCAATTCAAGACTTGCCTTCGTTACCTGCTTCCAATATGGATACTATTCTGGTACAGGAATCAAAATGAGGATGTAATTTTGGGATGAAACCTAAACTGCCTTTAATTACCTGAATAAACCTCACTTGACTGAACAAAAATTGCAGTAATTTTCGCTCATGGAGTGAAACTTAAAAGACCATTTTTCTTCTTTCTGTCGTAGGAAAAGCGAGTTGTGATGAACTCTGGAGGGCACCAACATCTGGTGAGCTGTTTGGAGACTCTGCAAAAAGCATTAAAAGGTTGGTACATCCTGTGCACGCACTTAGGAAATGCTTAGCAGTGATATACTATAGAAATATTCTACATTAGAGAAACCTGCAAGGTTATTGCTAGCTCAGTTCGCTGTGTTCATGGTGCTCACGTTTACAGATGCATGCTTATTTCTTGGGAGTCATTATCAGTCAAGATTGCCTGTGTTATTTTTATTCTTGTTGCCCATACCTGAATTCCACTTGTGGATGAAAATCCACTCTCTCTCTTTACTTCTGAGAATGCTTTTCTCTATACAGAATGGTTCTGCTTGTTTTTTGAGTATGGAGTAGGAGTAAGTAGGTGAGATTGCTTTTAATGCTGATGTGTCATTCCTGGGAAGATGTTGAATCATTTCACTAAGCCTTGTTTTTTGCTTGCTTTCTCTAGTGTCTTCTCTGCCTGCCATGACAGATCGCTTGGAGTCTATAGCTAGACAAAATGGGTAAGTTTTCTTTATTTTATGGCAGAGGCATTTCCTGTTTATCTGTACACATCGTAATCTCACTGCTGGTTTGACTGTTTTTTGTGTGCATCTCATAGCAATTTTTGTTTTGTTTTGTATGTAAGCCTTGGATCTCACCTTAGTGCAAATGGCACTGAATGTTACATCACTTCAGACATGTTCTATGTGGAAGTCCAGTTAGATCCTACAGGGCTGCTATGTGATGTCAAGGTGGCTCACCATGGAGAAAATCCTGTGGTACGTATTACTGAGAAAGCTGAGAAAAACACCTTTATGCTTTTGGAACTGCAGTTTTGCTTCCCTTTTTCTTGAGCAGAGAAAATGGATTATATTGAACGTTCTGCCAAACCTGACGTTATAGCTTTGCTGCATGTTCTGGTGGAGGGTTAAAGCCCCCATGGAGTAGTCTGTTCCTATGGTTTGATGTTTATTTGTGCAAGGACCATTTTTCTGATGGTCTCTCCTTTTCTTTGAGTAGCATTACAACTGGAAAAATTACTTGAGGAAGTTGTTTCTGAAGGTTTTATTTCTGGGGAAGAATAGGGAAATTAATCTTACAAAACTTAGATCTGTGAATGGAAAATAGCAAAATGTGAAGTGTTGTGGTTAAGGTCTGTAAGAAAATGGCTTTACTTCCTTCCCTCCTCCATAGGTGTAGGAGATTGAATTTGCAGTTTACATTGACATAGCTGCTCTTCTGAAAACAGACTGCTTTTAATATCTCTGTTATAAAATCAGAGGCTTTCAACCTGAGGTGTCACAGTCTTCAAAGTTTATTCCAAATTAGTAGCTTAAGAAGGAATAGCATTGCTTGAATTTGTCCTGAAGGGAGTTGACAAGCAGAACTAGAAACATTGCAGCGTGTAGTTGTGAGCATTTTGTTGCTTCTCATCAAAAGCTGATGCTCACAAGTTTCACTGCCCTGATATTTTACGGCTGCTGTGCTGCACAAAGACTTAAACTGATGCATTTGACATTGATATTGCTGTGTGTTCTTTCCTTTTCAGAGCTGTCCAGAATTGGTGCAACATCTGAGGTGAGCAACAAGAGCTGTTGCATATTCTGATTTTGATCTGATGCTGTTTTGTGCTTGGAAACACAAAGCAATTCGTAACTATTCCTTCCCCACAAAGTCTCTCCCCTTCTCCAGGAGATCTTCTGGCTTTGGTTCAGGTGTTTCTGATCCTGCCTGCTGTGCATGATATCTTGGAAGCCCCAGCACAGCATTCATCAGAATCATTAAAGCTGGATCATTTTATGAATGCATCATTTAGCTTTCATCTAGCAAAAATCTACTCTGAAGTGATTTAGTATTTGGATTAATGTAATTTCTAGAAACAAAGTCTTAGCTGCAACAGATTTGAATATGTATTACTTTTTGTCCCATTTACTTTCAGAGAGAAAAATTTTGATGAATTTTCTAAGCATCTAAGGGGGCTTGTGAACCTGTATAAGTTGCCAGGAGACAAGTAAGTCCAGAATATGCATTGTATTTATTTACATCCACGTGTATAAAAGTGAACAAGCCTTCAAGCTTGTAGTTCTGTGCTGAACTTCTCATTGTTCCTGCTGTTCCTTGATGGTGCTGACTTCGTCACTGGGTCTTGCATGGGACGCAGTGGATGACGAGGATTTAACCCACAGTGTGAATGCAAATTGAAAAGTTAAAATTTCAGAATGCTTTATCTATGGAATGCACTGGAGCTTGTCAGCCAGCAGTTCTGGGAGTTCCATTTTTTTGTACGGTTCCTTTTAGTTTTTCTTAAGGTTTCTCTTTTTCTTATTCCATTCCCAGCAAACTCAAAACTAAAATGTACTTGGCTCTTCAGTCCTTGGAGCTGGATCTCTCAAAAATGGCAGGGATGTATTGGTAAGAGCATCTCTATGATTTGCTGATTGTTTTGTGGTGGTGATGGTGGTTTGCTTTTCTTAAAAATTGCTGTATCACACTGACTGATTGTAACCATGCCAGGTACTGTATATCCATGAAGTGTCATACCAGTGCCTGTATATTGTGACACTGTTGCTAAAAAGTACAACGCTGAAGTTTAAGAAAGACTGTGCTAGCAGGAGAGTGATAAAGAGAGACTGAAAAATTGCTCAGAGCTTTCTGGAATTGACTGGTATCCTTTTTAACTACAGAATTCAACTGAAAAAGTTTAGAAGGCCAAAAAAATTATTCATAACTAGACGGATTAGTGATAACGAGTGTTTTACAGTCAGAAATGGAGAAACGTTTCTTCATCTTTTACTGCTGTAGAATCAGGAGATAAACCATCTGTGCTGTAGCAATAAGAAGTGGCTTCCTCTTTGCCTGTAGCTGTGTGAAGTTTAAGATAGGTACCCCTGTGGCTGAGCAGTGTATATATTGAGTTAAAATCTTCAGACTTCCATCAACACATGAACTGTGGCTTCAGATGTGGTTTTGGCCTGTTACAAGCTGGTGATTGCCTCTCTTGCAGGCAAGCCACCAACGCAAACCCACTGGACAAGATTCTTCATGGCAGTGTTGGCTATCTCACCCCGAGGAGTGGAGGTATCTTTAATTAACACGTAAAAAAGAAAGGAAGAGATAATTTTGTTCAGGGTCCCCTTTATTAACATTAGCTCATGATAATAAGAGAAATACTAATCAAAGAGGGACAAGGTGGTTGAATATTTCTAAGTCCCACACGATCCAGAAAGCTGTTTTTCCTTTACAAAGCCATGCACAGTAATACTGTGGCAGTTGGCCGTGTCCAGGTCTTTGACAGCTCTTTCATGGTGCTCTAGAAGCTCTGTGCAGCATGTGCTGAGTTACAATGCCTGTGTTATGTGGTTACAGGGGTTAATAATGATTGGGTTAAGTTACATCATCCAGATGCTTGTTCATAAGCCTTTCTCCTTCAGGTCTCCTTATGAATCTCAAGTATTATGTCTCGCCCTACGATCTATTTGAAGATGGCACTGGAGCCCCCATTATTTTGCATGAGAACAACGGTAGGTCACTTACAGAAGCCACTGCAGAATACTCTGCTACGTGGAGAAAGTAATGTTTTTCCACTTGGGATAATTCGTAAAGCTTGCTTTGCTTTTTCCATCAGCTTACTTTGTTCTTTGTTTCTCGCCTTGTCTTGCAGTTCCTCGATCTTTGGGCATGAATGTGTCTGTCACAGTTGAGGGAACCATGGGGATGTACAAACTTCCCATTGCACCACTGATTATGGGTTCTCATCCAGTGGACAGCAAAGGGTAAGCAAGGGGCCTGTCAGCCAGGCCTTTCTCAGTGGGTTTGGGGAGGTGACTGAACGATATTGTAGCATTATATGAAGCTGAGAAATGCGTGTTTCAGGCACGTGAGGTACTTTTGAGGTGTGTCTTTTTAAGAAAGTATAACAATCTGCTTGCATTTGAGAAAACAGTAGATGGTATGCCTGGCTCTCATAACGGGAGCCAGAGTCATGCCCTGTGTCTAATAAGATCTTGCATTAACTCAATATTCCAGAACTCCATCTTTCTCGTCAATCACCAGTGCCAACAGCGTGGACTTACCAGCTTGCTTCTTCTTGAAATTCCCACGTCCCATTCCAGTGTCTCGAGCTTTCTTTCAGAAACTTCAGGGCTGCACAGGTGAGTTGCAGATCTGTGAGACAGATGCTCCCTAGATTTTTATTAATAAACTGCTGCTATTATTTAAAGTGTGCCATAAAAGTTACTTAAGGTTTTGAGCTCTGTAAGAACCCGCTAAGCTTCCTTTCCTAGACAGCAGCTCCTCTGGCCCACCACCTCTTTACAGCTCCCAGGTGCTATCATTCTTTGCCATTTTTCTTCCAGGTATTCCACTGTTTGACACAGCGCCGACGTTTGTACCCTTGTATGAGTTGATTACACAGTTTGAATTATCTAAGGAGGCCGATCCCGTACCTTTAAACCACAATATGCGCTTCTATGCAGTAAGTACGTTGTTACAATCTGGGCGTTGTGCTTGTAGTTGAACCGGTGGGGGGGGTTCATTTGTTTCAGGCATCCTTCAAGCAGGATAAAGGAAACTTTAGCCAGACTGTGCTATCTGATCATTAGAATTCTGATGCATTTTCAGCCAGAAAAGTGGCTTGGCATCACTTGAGTCTGGAGTCTGCACTTTCCTTCCTAGCTGTCTGTTATTGCCTTGCACCCAGCTCTAGCTGGAATAAAGCACAAATTGTTTATCAGGCTCTTCCAGGACAGCAGCACTGTTACTTTCTGAACAAGGATGCTCCTCTCCCAGACGGAAGAAGCCTTCAGGGAACACTGATTAGCAAAATCGCCTTCCAGCACCCGGGACGGGTTCCTCTTATCCTCAATTTGATCAGGCACCAAGTGGCATACAACACACTGATTGGCAGCTGTGTCAAGCGAACAGTTTTAAAAGAAGGTGGGTACTGCAACAAGTGGGATGTAGTATGCAAATAATAAAGAGCCCTAGGTTTTTCCTCTTGTTTTTTTTTCCCCTTTTTTCCCCTTTTTTGTCAAAGCGTATTGAGCTGGTACCTCTGGTTCATCTCCTGTGTTCTCTAATTTAGTGGTTCCTATGTCTTTCAGATTCTCCTGGGATCCTGCAGTTTGAAGTTTGTCCTCTCTCTGACTCCTGTTTTAGTGTATCCTTTCAGCATCCTGTGAATGACTCCCTGGTGTGTGGTAAGAGCATAATGTATTTAAGGGAAGGATGTCAGCATTTTCTTCCACTGTAACCAGAATTTTGATTTCTTCTAAATGCCTTCTCTCTTTCAGTGGTAATGGATGTGCAAGACTCCACTCACGTGAACTGTAAGCTATACAAAGGGCTATCCGATGCTCTGATCTGTACAGATGATTTCATTGCCAAAGTTGTTCAGAGGTAAGCTGGATATTTTTGTTCCATCATTTGGTGTCACTTTTAGTGTTGTTTGTAAGCCAGTATGCAGTAACTAGCAAGTACAGTTATACGTAAATGCTCTTGGTAGCACTGTACCCAGTTTCTCATGCTGCAGAAAACTCAACTTTGAGGGGCAGAACTGCCAATGCAGTAACAGACTCCAAAAGTAACCTAGAAGCAGCTCAAATCAGTGGTTGGGTAGCTAAAAATGAATAGTTTTTCAGGAATCTTACGAAGTGATCCGGACAAGTGGTTTCTATCCGGAGCATTTTCCAAAGGAGCATGGTTATCTCCATCTCAGAGCTGGGATGAACGAAGGTGCAGGCGGATTGATTGGCACATCTGTGATTACTCAGCAGAGCAACGTCAGAACCAGAGACATGGTTCAGACCTTCTGAGGTGGTCTGGTGCTGTGCCTATGGGAGCAGGCCCTCCGGTTCAATCTCCTTTCTGTTCTGTGGGTTGTGAGAGACAAGAAATGTCATGTTTAAGAACGTATTGTTGAGTACTGTGGCTTTAGTGTGGCATAGCTCTGTTCAGTGCACTCTGAATCTTATGGACAAACCGTGTGTCTGTCTCGTATTTCTCCTAGCAGTTTTTGGAGCCGTTCTGTCTGTGGGTGGGTTTTGCTTGCAGTTGTTTGGAAGAGAGGCAATACAAATGCAAGCAGAGCAGCAGAGCATTTACAGTGGCTGGACCTGCTGCTCTCTTGTGCCCATGAGCCTTACTGCTTGCCTCTTGTGTGATGAAGTCATTAAAACTAGGTCAGCAAATGTTGCTGTAAGGCAGCAAGGTAGATGCTAAACCCTTTGTTTTGTGTCTTGCAGATGTATGTCCATTCCTGTGACCATGAGAGCAATTCGTAGAAAAGCAGAAACGATTCAAGCAGATACACCAGCCTTGTCCCTCATTGCAGAGACAGTAGAAGATATGGTGAAGAAAAACCTTCCCCCAGCCAGCAGCCCAGGGTATGGCATGACCACAGGCAGCAACCCAATGAGTGGTACCACTACCCCAACCAACACTTTTCCTGGGGGGCCCATCACTACGTTGTTTAACATGAGCATGAGCATGAAAGAGAGGCATGACTCAGTGGGCCATGGGGAGGACTTCAGCAAAGTGTCTCAGAACCCAATTCTCACTAGTTTGTTGCAGATCACAGGGAATGTGGGGTCTGCCATTGGCTCAAGTCCTACCCCTCCCCATCACACACCACCACCATTATCCTCACCAGCAGGCAACACCAAGAACCACCCCATGCTCATGAACCTTCTTAAAGAGAATCCTCCTCAGGATTTCTCCACTCTGTATGGGAGCAGCCCTCTCGAAAGGCAGAACTCTTCCTCTGGCTCTCCCAGAATGGAAATGGGCCCTGGGGGGAGTAAGCAAAAGAAAAAAAAATCCCGCATGCCTGCCGACAAGCCCAAGCATCAGACTGAGGATGATTTCCAGAGGGAGCTCTTTTCAATGGATGTTGACTCCCAGAATCCCATTTTTGATGTCAACATGACTGCAGATACCCTGGACACCCCTCATATTACTCCAGCACCCAGCCAATGCAGCACTCCTCCTACTACGTACCCGCAGCCTATACCTCACTCGCAGCCCAGTATTCAGAGAATGGTTCGACTTTCTAGTTCGGACAGCATTGGAGCCGATGTTACCGATATCCTTTCGGATATAGCAGAGGAGGCTTCCAAGCTCCCCGCCACGAATGAGGACTGCCCGCCCATTGGCACTCCCGTAAGAGACTCTTCTAGTTCAGGACATTCCCAAAGTGCCCTCTTTGACCCAGATGTTTTTCAGACGAACAATAGCGAGAACCCGTACACGGATCCAGCAGACCTGATAGCAGATGCTGCTGTGAGCCCCAGCAGTGATTCTTCAAACCATTTTTTTCCAGATGGGGTCGATTTCAATCCTGACTTGCTAAACAGTCAGAGCCAGAGCGGCTTTGCGGAGGAGTACTTTGATGAGAGTAGTCAGAGCGGGGACACGGATGATTTCAAGGGCTATGCATCCCAGGCTCTGAGTACTTTGGGAGTACAAGTGTTGGGGGGCGATGGGGGGGAAAATAAATTTAAGGGGAGCAATCAGTCTGATACGGTAGATTTTAGTATTATTGCGGCTGCAAGCAAAGCACTGGGGTCCTCTGACATCATGGAGCATCACAGCGGAGGTCAGAGCCCCTTACTGAATACAGGGGATTTAGGGAAAGAAAAGTCTCAGAAACGGGTAAAGGAAGGCAATGGTTCTGGAAGTAACATGGCAGGTTCTGGAATAGATGGGAAGCCAGGGAAGCGCAGCCGGACACCTTCCAGTGACGGCAAAAGTAAAGAGAAGCTTCCAAAGCGGAAGAAGCAGGAGACAGACGGGAAGTCTCCGTCCCACAGTTCATCCAACAGACCTTTCACGCCGCCAGCAAGCACTGGTGGGTCCAAATCTCCTGGGAGTTCGGGCAGATCTCAGACTCCTCCCGGTGTAGCTACTCCTCCTATTCCAAAAATCACGATTCAGATCCCAAAAGGAACAGTGACTGTTGGCAAACCGTCTTCTCATGGCCAGTATACAAGTAGCGGCTCTGTCACCTCCTCCAGCAGCAAAAGCCATCATAGCCATTCTTCCTCCTCCTCCTCTTCTTCCTCTTCTTCAACCTCAGGCAAAATTAAAAGCAGCAAATCAGAAGGATCTTCTGGCTCGAAGATGAGCAGCAGCCTCTACTCAAGCCAGGGTGGCTCAAGTTCAGGTCCATCCAAGAGCTCGGCTCAGTCGGTGGGAAAACCTGGCTCCTCCCCCATCACCAAGCACGGCCTCAGCAGCGGTTCTGGAAGTACCAAGATGAAACCTCAAGGAAAGCCATCGTCGCTTATGAACCCTTCCATGAGTAAACCAAACATCTCTCCATCTCATTCTAGACCTTCAGGAGGTTCTGACAAGCTTGCTTCCCCCATGAAACCTGTTCCAGGTACTCCCCCATCATCTAAAGCAAAGTCACCTATCAGTTCAGGTTCTGGAGGCTCTCATATGTCTGGGACCGGGTCAAGCTCGAGTATGAAGTCATCTTCAGGAATGGGATCGTCCGGGTCTATGTCACAGAAGCCACCTCCTTCATCAAATTCTTCCACGGCGTCTTCATCTTCCTTTTCATCCAGCGGGTCTTCCATGTCTTCATCTCAAAACCAGCATGGAAGTTCCAAAGGCAAGTCTCCTAGCAGAAATAAGAAGCCATCTCTGACGGCAGTCATAGACAAACTGAAACACGGGGTTGTCACTAGCGGGCCTGGTGGGGATGACCCAATGGATGGACAGATGGGGCCAAGTTCCAATTCCTCAAGCCATACTATGTCCTCCAAACACAATATGTCTGGGGGTGAGTTCCAGGGCAAACGAGAGAAGAGCGACAAAGAGAAATCTAAAGTCTCTGTTTCTGGAGGATCCGTTGACTCTTCCAAGAAGACTTCAGATTCCAAAAATGTTGGAAGCACTGGAGTGGCCAAAATTATCATCAGCAAGCATGACGGTGGTTCCCCTAGTATTAAAGCCAAAGTAACTTTGCAGAAACCTGGGGAAGGAGGTGGGGATAGCTTAAGACCTCAGATGGCTTCTTCCAAAAGCTACGGATCCCCTTTAATCAGTGGATCTACTCCAAAACACGAACGCTGCTCTCCCAGCCACAGTAAGTCACCAGCATACACTCCCCAGAACATAGACAGCGAGAGCGAGTCGGGCTCTTCCATAGCTGAGAAATCCTATCAGAACAGCCCCAGCTCTGACGATGGCATTAGGCCGTTGCCTGAATACAGCTCAGAAAAACATAAGAAGCACAAAAAAGAGAAGAAAAAAGTGAAAGACAAAGACCGGGACAGGGATCGGGATCGGGATAAAGACAGAGACAAGAAGAAATCTCACAGCATCAAACCAGAGAGCTGGTCTAAATCCCCCATTTCGGCTGACCAGTCTCTCTCCATGGCGAGCAGCGCTATCCTGTCGGCAGAGCGGCCGTCCCGGGCGAGCCCCGAGTTTCTCATTGGGGAAGAAGATGATGATCTCATGGATGTGGCTCTAATTGGCAATTAATTTTCTCAGTATGTTTGGAAGATGAGCTGTACGCAGGACCTGCAGGTTCTGGGGACGGAAAGAAAGGAACCACTCGCTGCAAGCCTGCCACAGTCATCTTTGTGAGGTGTGTTTTGAGAGGAAAAGAAGTATTTCCAAGGATCTCCAAAGACTACACAGAATATGTGTGAGTGCCAGCAGCTCGTTCTGCGAGCCAGGTTCCTGACTGTGGCCTTCATCCTATGGACGCTTACACTCATTCTTAATTTATAAGTATTAATGGGCCCATTAGACTTAATGGGTATGAAGCTAAGTATGTGTGTAAGTGTGGGAGCAGACCTCAAAGTGGGGCAACAGAAGCAGGCTGCTCTGGGAGGGTCTGAGTTCCTCTGCCCCTCTTCCCATTCAGACAAAGTTGCTTTTGCTTTTAGGAAGTTTTAAGCTAATTCTTTTGGGGTACGTTTTAGGGTTGGGTTTTATTCCTTTTAACAAGGGTGGTTGGAGGAAAATGAAGAAGTGCTTTTTAATTATTTTTCTGGCATTTCTTCGTTCAGTGCCTGATTCCGGGCGGTGCTGAGGAACTTCATCTTCCTCTGGTGTGTGCTGCAGCATCAGGTGCTGTGCTCAGATGGACATCAGCATTTTTATTCCAGGTCAACGTGATGAAGGATTGCTGTCTGATTTGTTACTTCCCTTTCGTGTTGGTTATTTATTTATGTCCATATCCGAATGCACTGCGCTGCTTGTTTTCGTGCAGTTCTTGTTTTAATGGTGTGACGCAGAGTCCAGAGGGACGCGGGAATTTGGACAGAGCCTGTGGATTTGCAAAGCTCTGCACAGTGCAGCTTCCATAGCTTTGGTGAAGTTGGTGCAATTCTGGCGTGCGTTGGAGCAAATCTAAATGTGTGAGGGGCTCCATTGTCTTCATCAGAGTTTTACTTCCTTGTAAAGCGAGCAAACAGAACCTCCCCAGAACCCACTGAGCTGTACTGGTAAAGAGAGAGATGCGAGCCGCACACACGTCAGCCCTGCAGGCTGTTCAGAGCTGTGCTTGCTTTATCCACACCAAATGCTTCCCTCCACGTGGATGGAACAGCCCGTGTGCGTTCATGGTTAACGAAGGGCCTTGTCTCAATCTCTTTCTCATGCTGAAGTGCTTAAGGTTTTGTTTTTTTTTTTTCTCTCCACTTGCAGCACGGTTCTCAAATAGTAACTCTGGTAATGCACACATGTGTTCCCTTTTCTCTCTGGGAGGTGTTAGCCCAGCAGTGTGAGTCAGTCCTGGCCTCGTGGTAGCACTCACACTGCTGGGAAACCAGACCCTAGCTGGTTCACCTGGATAGCAGTTGCAGCAGAAGCAGTGATTTCCTTAAATGATGGATTTTCCCCTTCTGGCTGGAATTCAGAGCATGACTCAGGCATCCTCTGTAGTCTTACCTTGTGGTCCCTGAAAGGAGAAGAGACGCAGGAGAGGGTTTTATTTTTAAAAGCAGTTAAATCTAATATGCTGAAGAAGAAACCAAGTGTTATGTCAACGCATCTTTTGAATTCTGCACTGGGCAGAATCCTGCTCCCGTTGGATTTTGCCAGTGACTCCTGGAGGCCAGGATTTCACCCGTGGGAATGAGGTTACGCTTCGCATTTGGGGCTGTGGCCCGAAGGCACCTCAAGGCTTTACATTTCTCACAAACCACAGAGGTTTGCAGTTCTGCTTGCAGTGATGTTCCAGGCAAGCAGTTTCTTTTCTGGCTCATTCGAAGCCGTAGCGAGGCAGGTGCCCTGCAGTAGGGTGGCAGTTATTCAGTTCATTGGAGGGGTTTTCCACCTGTTCCTCCTGCCTTCAGCTTAACTCCCAGGTTCCTGTAGGATGCAGGAGCCAAGAATTTCTCCAGTTTCTCCCCAGACTGGAGAGCTCTCCCTTCTTGTATTCTCCAGCTGTAGCTCCCCCCTCCCCTGTGCTCCCATCTTCCCGTGCTGAGATAACTACAACAACAACAAAAAAGCAATTAAACATGGAGCCAATGACGTTATCTTATGCAGCATCAGAGTCGTGTGACTGAGGGGTGTCTCTGAAGAGGATGTAAGGAATTCAGCACCGGGTGCCTTCCTCTTGAGACCCTGCTGCAGCGGCTGCGTCTGGAGGCGATGCCTGCCCAGCTCGGCGGGCTCACAGCTCTTTGCATCCCGCCCCTCGCTCTTTGAGTCACTTTGTTTTCTACAAAAAAAAAAGCCCTCAGATCCCTTCAGGGCTGCGTGGAGGCAGAGGAAGCGCTCTTAAAATCCGAATCAGGGCCGGGGGGTTTTGCAGGATGGTTTGCTGGACTTATTGATTGGAATCACGTTTTACCGACGTGCAGAAGTTGAAACAGCGTTCGGCGCCATCCCTTGCGCAGCAGCGCGTCCGAAACGAACGAGCTGGACACGTTTCCTTCTCCATTTGCCCAAGACCAAAGTTCAACGTTCGAAATTCAACGTCTCCTGCGCGAGGTGGGGGCTGTGACACCCGCACAGACGCAGGGAACAATGCCAACAATGCCCCCACCCTCGGCCTCTGCTGCACGAAGCGTGACCCCGAGCTGTGGGCGAGGGAGGGGGCGAGCAGCGGGACCCCCAGCGCCGTGCCCCCCACTGAGGGAGGGGCGCTGGGGGGAGGCGAGGGCGCCGTCACTGCTACACGGACAGCAAAGTGATGTGTAAATGCTCGGTCTCTTACAAATGTTTTATTTTTTATCTATTTTTGCTTATTCTCGACGATACTTTGCATCTTTCAGTATTGGAAAGATCAGCGTGGACACAGAATAAAAGCCAAACCTTTTAATCTCAAGGGGAGGAGCGTACACTGAGATTAAAAGAAAATGGTTCTTTTCTAAGTGGTCGTTCTGTGAATCCGCGTCTGGGGGGGGGGGGGTGTTAATTTAGTTGTTAATCGTTCACGCTCCGACTCGGCCCCGGGCGGGGGCGCTGTCCGCAGGAGGAGCTTCTCGCCATGCTCGATTTTCCCGCGCAGATGACGTCACTGTGACGGCGCGTCAGCTCGGCGCGCCATTGGCCGCCTCCCGCGCCCTGCCCGCTCCTCCCGGAAGGGAACCGCGGGGCGGGGGGCTCTCCCCCAGGGACCCCCCTCGGTTGCAGCCCCCCTCGGTGCGGCGGGACGCGTCGAGGCCGCACCACTCCCCCGGGGGTATCTGTGTGTGAGGGGGGGCACCCCGCGGCCCCCAGTACCGGGAAGGGGTGGGGATCCCCAAAGCCCCCCCCCCGGCGACACCTGGGCACGATGGGCGCGGCGGCGCTCTGCGGGGTAGGTGGGCACCGGGGGGGGGCGAAGAGAACCACGCACTCTCCCCC
>NC_034434.1:3605492-3613941 GCF_002078875.1 Numida meleagris | reverse complement strand
GTGGGGGGGGCGGGGGGTTCTCCTCGTCGGTTCTTAGCGAAGTCATCAAGTGCGGTGGTAGGAGATGGGCTGAGCTCCTTGGCTGTGATGTGTGCGCGGCTTCTCTGGGTGCAGCCCCTGTGCGAGTGGGGGCTCGGTTTTAAAGGAAAGCGGGAGCTGTGGGGTGCCCAGCCCGGCAGAGCCCGTCCTGAACGCAGCCCTGGGTAGGAGGTGTGAACGACGAAGAGGAAATAAGCAAACAAAGCAAACAAAAAGGCCGGCGCCGCCCGGGTTCACTCCGAATTTTCAGTGGCGTTGGTTTAATCCGGAGCGGGTCATGATCCGGATTTCACGTGGGGCTCTGCGCTTCCCGGAGCGCTCCGGGTGAGGGGGCAGAGGGGGGAGGGCAGAGGGGGGGGCTGCTTTGAGCCGCCCAGCCCCCAGTTCCCATCACTCCCACCTGTTCCAACCACACACATCTGTCTGTGCTCCGCATAACTCAGGCACTCAGTCCCCCCAGTGCCCAGATTTCCACCCCCCAGGTGTTTTCAGAGCAGAGTGCTTGGTTCCCACTGCTCTCATGGCACAGGCCCGGGAGCGGTGCTGGGTACCAGGGCTGGGGCTCCAGCGTGCGGCTGTGCCCGTGCTGCCCCGCGATGCACTGAGCCACGTTGTCAGCCCGGAGTAATTACAGCTGTGTTTTTTTTTTTTTCCAGGCTGTGAGCAATACGTGTAAGTCTCCACTACATCCTTAAACAAAAGCAAAACAAAAAAACAGCAGCAGCCGTCCCGGCTTCCTGCGGGAGCCTTCGAAACCTCCAATTAGCTGCAGCCGAATTGGGCTGCGCGGCGTTTATGGGGCACTTTGTGCCATGGAAAAATAAAAGCTGTGGGCACGCGCAGGGACGGCTCCGAGGAAGGAGCGGGTGCAGGAGCCGTGCAGGCTCCTTCCCTGGGACAGATGCATCCTCAGCTAGGATTTAGGATGCTGACTTTGGGAGGACTCTGACCCGGCCGGCGCAGCTCCTGGGGCTGGCTGCACTTCAGGGCTGCCCTGGGACGAGGTAAGCTGCGAGCTGGATGGGAAGCTTGAAATGCTCCAGAATTGAATGCCTCGTAGGAACGAGTCCTGTCTGCGTTCAGAGTAATCTCAGTTCCCCTGATCCCGTTCCGGAGCGCGGGGCTCCCGGCTCCGCGTGCTTCCCGTGCTTCTGTGCGGAGTGGATCCGTTTTGGGGCTCTTTGTTTGCCGTGCTCCGTTCGGGGCTTTGTTGTGGAGTGCTGGGGCTGTGTGAGCAGAGGGATGCAGGGAGAGTGGGGTGTGTAACTCTGGGTGTCCCGCAGCCTCCACTCACTGGGAGAGCAGGAGTGGAGCAGAACCCAGAAACAGAATTGAAACCGCCGCTGAGGTGAAGGCGATGTGGGGTGTGTGGGTCAGAGCAGCTTTCCTGCACCGGGGAGCTGGCAGGGGGCACTGGGGAGGACGGTCGGTGCCCAAAGTCAGGGTGGGGGTGTCGAAGCTGAGGGCATCCCCATTGGCATTTATTGTGCTAGTTTGGTGTTGCCCTGTGCCACGCTTTGCTGTGAGCTCCTACAAGCAGCGCATTCTTGGTGAAGTCACCGAGCGTTCCTGCACGATCCGTCTGCAGAGCGGTGGTTGGACAGTGGAGATAACGAGCATTGAATGGAACCTGAGCTCCAGCTGCGGCACTCTGGGCTGGGGGGGCTGGGTGTGAGCGTGGGGGCTGCGAGGGGAGTGGGGTCAGGCACAGCTCAGCTGCTCGGCGCTTCCCTCTGCACGGCCGGGCAGGTGCTGTGTGGGGAGTTGGGAAACGCGCTGATAAAGAGAAGGCAGCTCAGAACCGACCTGGGCTGCTTTTCATTTGCATCCTTTTGTGAAGTGGGGCTGGGGCGGGTTTCGGCCTCCCGGCGCTCTCACCTCGTGCTTTGTGCTAGGCACCGCCAGCACGGCCCCCTCCGTAATTAGGGAGAGCTTTACGAGCAATGGATTAAATGAGCGGGTGTTCGACCTCGGCCGTGTCACCTGCGGGAGCCGCCTGTGTCGCAAGTGGTGGCTGCTTGTTCCCAGCTGGGATCCTTGGGCAAGAGTGGGGGGAGAACCACGGAGGCATTCAGGTCGGAGAAGACCCCTCAGACCCCCAGGCCCGTCCCACTGTGCCCACTCACTGTGTCCCAGGTGCCACATCCCCACGTGCTGGGACGGCTCCAGGGATGGTGACTCCCCCCTGGGCAGCCGCTACCTGGCTGCTCTTAGGAGAAGGAATCGTTCCTGGTGCTCAGCCTGACCCCCCGGCACAGCCCCGTGCTGTGGCTGGGTTTGGTTGTGCCACGGCCATGATGCGCTGGCGGGGCCGTGCCGTGCCTTGCAGCTCGCCCGACAGGCGCGGGGCTGGCCCACGTGCTGGCCATGCCTTGTGCTGGTTTAGATACCAGTCTTAATTGGGGCCCGGGCTGCACCGCCTAATTACTGTTTTCACTGCTGGATCGCCTTGCCCAGGATTGCGTTTGAGTCACACCATTAGGAAAGCCGATGCGACGCGCGGCGGAGCCGAGCAGAGCCGGTCCCACCTGGGCCGTCCCACGCCCATCGCAGGTGGGGCTGCTCCGGCACCGCCGAGGACGGATCCCTGAGGAGCTGTGCCCATAGCACCATCATCATCATCATCATCATCATCATCATCGTGGCGGTAGGAGCCGGATGTGAACGCAGCGCAGCACCGCTCACGCACAACTGGAGGCCGTGGAAAGAGGCAGCGCCGCTTGGAAGCGGATCTGTGTGATAGGTCACGAAACGCCCTACGGCCCAAATGTTGGAGGCTTTTCATGGGGCTAGAAACAAAAAGACCGACACAAAACAATGGGCGCTCAGAACTGCCCTTGGCGGCGCTCGCCCTGGTTCCCGTTGGGTTCCCGGTGTGCTCTGTGTGAGGCGCTGTGCCCTCTGCGGGGGACGGGCCCGGTGAGCTGGGGGAGCTGCGCCCTGCTGGGTCCCTGCATCTCCACGTGCTCCCGCTGCCTGGGCTGGGCTGGCTCCTCCTGACCTTGTTACGGACGCAGCCTGCGGGAAGGGAGCTCCCCATCCCATCCCATCCCTCCGCGCAGAGCTTCTCGAAGGCAGCGCCGAGCAGGTGAAGGAGCGACCCGACGGCGTGCGTTGAGCAAATCACACACGGAGCTATTTTTAGGGATATTAAGCCTGTAATCAGCCTGGCCGGTCAGGAGCTGATTCTCTTCTTCTCTTGCTGCTTAGTCACGCCGGGGCCGGTGGTGCCACGGAGCTCCCGGCACACGGCGCAGCACCGGGGCTCGGTGGCAGCCGTGGCTGCGGGGAACCCCCCTGTGTGCACAGACCACGCTGCTCTGCGCTGTGCGGGGACGTTCCCTGCGCCCAACGTGGCTCCGTGCATCTCTGCTGGGAGCAGAGCTGAGCCCGTACCCAGGGCACGTCGGGGTGGGCAGCGCCTGATCCCCTCCTGCAGCTCGGAGGTACAAATCCGGCCGTAATGCCGCGCTGGGCAGCGGCCAGCACCGGGCTGCAGCACGGCTGGGGCTGAGCTCGGGCTGAATCCACACCGATGTTTCTGGTTCTTCCATTTCAGAAGAGCAAAAGATTCTTTCTGAGCTCGGGGCTTGGATCTGTGACACGTCTCCGTGCGGGCTGGGTGGGGACGTAAGCGGCAAAACACGCAGCTGTGCGTGTAATCCCTAATTTACGATGGCAGTCGTCGGCCCTCCACCTTCCCTCGCTTAAAAGGACCTTCCAGAGTGTGTTCTTTACCCTCCGATAATTGCGAAATAATAATTGAAAATCGGTGCTTTCTGCTCGCTTTCCCTCCCTTTGCAGCTGACCTCCGAGCCCGCTGATGAGCTGATCCCAGGGCACGGGGGTGTGTTAGCTCTCAGCATCGGCAGCACCCACAGCGGGGCACTGACCCGTTCAGGTTGGGAGAGCCCCCTCAGATCCCCCCCCCCCGTGTCACATTGCCACCGTTCTCGGTGCCAGCACCTCGGTGTGGCCTGCCCGCACCGCTGGAGCGCTCCATCCCGCTGTCAGTGTCCCTGATGAAGGTATTAAAAGAGACTTTGTTGAGCAGCAGCGCTTCTGCCGTGATGCTGTGCGGTGCTGTGCCCCTCCAGGGCCCGCAGCGCTCGCTGATGTGTGATGCCTTCTGGTGGGGAGCACTGAACGTGGCCCTGGGGGGCAGAGCTGCAATGTGTGGGGCGGCAGCAGGGAGGGAGCGCGTGCGGCATCCCCACTTCATCGTGAGCACGTGGAGTCACCACGGCAAGGCTCCACGACGTCCCTTAGATCCGTGGAGCTGCTCCTTGCCAAGCACACCAGGCTTTGCCATCTCTTTCTTATAGGGCTCCTTGGAAAGGAGATCTTCCTTGTGCTCCTGCAGTGGGGCTGGGTGTGAGTTTGGCTGGCCGTGGCCATAGGGCGGCCTGGGGCTCATTGCTGCTCGGCACGGGTGGGATCCAGCCCCAGCTCTGCCTTCGTCACTCGGAAAATGCAGCTTTCCCATTCGTGCTTCCCCTCCTGACCCCCAGAATTGTTCTTAAAACCACGTTGGGTGCAGTGTTCCATCCGGTGCCCGTTCCCCGCCCTGGCAGTTTGGTGACACGTGGCTCCCCACAGCGCAGCGGGTTTCGTTTCCATAAGGAGAATGTATGGGTGAGCTGCTGTCCTTCCTTTCGTTACAGATGTTCTCGAACAATGACGAAGCTGTGATCAACAAGAAGCTTCCCAAAGAGCTGCTGCTGCGGTAAGCCCCATCCACCCCCCGGCTCGGCGCTCCCTGATGTCGGTGTAACGCACGAGGTGGGCTCGGGTCCTGGCAGAGCCATAGGCAAAGAGAAGTGCTGCGGCGCTTCGTGCTGAGCGTTGTTAGGAGCGGGTTTTTCCACTGAGTCGCTGGGTGCCCGTTTTGTGGATGGGAGAGCTGGAGGGCTGGACGGGTTCCCCAGTGAAAGTGGGTGGTGGGCGTGGGGCGGCGGTGGCAGAGCAGCGTGGCACTGTGCACCCAGCGGACAGCAAGGGGAGTGGGACAGGGAGCAGACATGGTCAGCATGGGGACAGAGGAGCGGCACCATGGGGAGCGCTGGGAATCAGTGGGGTGAGGAGGTGGGGGATGTGGGGGGTGGCTTGGTGTCCCGGTGTCACTGCTGTGCTGCAGGACGGAGCGAGCGCTCGGGGTGGGTGGCACCTGGGCAGTAGGAGGGGATGGGGTTTGTAAACGTTAAGGTTCAGGCGTCATGGTTTTGAGAGCTGGAATCCACTGTTAGCATACTGTGCAAATTAATCGGCGCGGATTGACAGTGCGGCCTCTGGGAGAGAAACTTGGATGCGTTTATCTGCAGGAATCTCCTGTAAATGTGTCACTGTCTACGAGACAAAGACGTGTGTGTCTGAGCGGCACTACAGCGTGGTGCCTTGTTCCCCGGTTTGTTCATTCTGCAGATGGCATTGATGCCTCGTGTGTGCGGTGGCAAAGGAGCAAGCTGTGCTTGAGCAAAATAAAGAGGGGGGGGATGCGAAAGTGGGGAACAGTGGCCTTTGTCCCACCCCGAGCTCCAGAAATGTGCGGCTCCAGCAGAGCCTTGCTTGCTGTGGGAGGGGTGCAGGGGGTTCCTGGGACCTCGCCAGCCCCTGCCTGGGTTAGGGTTAGGGTTAGGAGCTCCTGCTCCTGGCTGAGTCCCTCCCGGCTGCCTGCAAGGTGCTGACCCTCAGCTGGCTGCAGCGGGAAAGTGAGGAGTCCCAGGCAATCCCCGGTGTTTGAAGGGGCTGGAATGCATTCTGATTGCGTCGCGTTCCGGCTGCGGTGCCCAGAGCCGGGCTGGGAGGCAGAGCCCTGTCCTCGCCACGCTGAGCTGCTTCGTAGTGAAATAGTTCCACCCGATGCAGCACCAGAGCTGCTGGAGTCCCAGCTGGGCACACTCAGCCGTCCCCGTCCGATGGTGGAGGTGCTGGTGGGGTTGTCTGTTTGCTGTCAGCTCTGTGGGGCAGAAGGGCACAGGCTCAGGGGAGCAGCTGCCCGCTGATGGGTGAGCTGGGAGCCGCAGCATTGCTCACCCTGCTCTCTGCTTGCTTGCACCAGATGAGCTGAGTCCAGGCAGAGCAGCGGTATTTCCTCAGGCTCTGTTGCCTCGTGCTGATCCCGGGAGGAATTCTGGTGTCCCGCTCTTACGGAGCGCCCGGAGCTGCTCAGCACAGCGCCATGCAGGCTCCCTGCCGCCCCGGGTGCTGCTGTGTGTCAGGATTGCTTTTCCTGCGCTGCGTTCAGTGGAATGGAGAGGTTCCCTTTGCTTCGTTGTCCCCCGTGCAGGTTGCTGGGAGGAAACCCAGCGCTCATCCTCCCGCCGTGGAGGAGGAGGAGGACGATGGCTCGGTCGCTGGCGGCTCCTCCTCGGAGGGGTTTGGGGTTTTGCAGCGCTCCCCAGCAGTGTCCCTGCCTTGCTCCCGGGAGCTCAGCTCGGTGCTGTGCTGCAGGACGGAGCTGTGCTGCTGCTCTGCTGGGGCCGTGCCAAGGGCTGAGGCTGCAGCCAGGTCTGAACCGACCAAAGTGCGCAGCGGAGCCGCGGCCGCCGCTGGGAGCGATGTGTGAGGCTGCGTCTGCTGAGTCACTGCTCCGCTCCCCAGCCAGAGTCAGAGCAGAGCAGAAAACACTGAGGAATGCTCTGTGAATGCTTTTGGAGGCAGAAGTCCCAAAGCTCCGTGTGGCCTCGAGCACCCGGCTCGGAGGGGCCGGGGAAGTGCAGGGAGCAACGGAGGGGGAGCAGGAGGGCAGAGGGGTGTGCAGCCCAACAATGAGGAGCAGCCAGAGGGGTGTGCAGCCCCACAGTGAGGAGCAGGCAGGGGGGTGTGCAGCCCCACAGTGAGGAGCAGGCAGAGGGGTGTGCAGCCCCACAATGAGGAGCCCTGGGCCCTGGCAGAGCTCCCAGGTGTTGCACTGGGAGGCCATGCAATGCTGTGTTGGCATCCCCTGCGCCGGGCGTGGGTTGGGAAGGGAGGAGCAGGAAGCAGGAAGGAGTTGGGCCAGGACCTGAAGCCCTGACAGGAGGACGAGGCGGGATATTAATAGCCTGGGATTTCCATGGAGAAAGTGGGTTTTGTGGAATTACAGAAATGGTGCCTCGTTATTGGCTTAGCCGCTGTTCCCGTGGACTTGGGGTGGGTTTTTGTGTCCCTCCGATGGGAATCCGGGGTAAAATAGGAATTTTCCCTCGCTTCTCTCATTTCCCTCGGCTTTCCTCGTATTGTTGTGCATTGACATTGCGCTGGAAGCGCCCTCAGCGCTCACACGTGGGCGCACACAAACAGCATTTAATCCAAGGGACACTGGGGAGAAGCCGGGGGTGGTTTGGGGCGCTGGGGCATTGCTCGTTCTCAGAGTTCCCCTTGGATGCTGTGTTATCAGGAATTATTGCTCTCTCCAGCCCTTTTTTTTTTCTTTTTTTTTTCCCCTTTGTTTCCCACGTTTTCGGCCTTGTAAATGCGGATAACCACCAAGATCTCTTTTCCATCTCTCTTGCAGGATTTTCTCTTTCCTGGACGTGGTCACTCTGTGTCGCTGTGCTCAGGTCTCCCGGGTAGGAGCCTCCTCCTGCTGCATCATCCCAGCGCTCACACGGGGCTTTGTACCGGGGAGCTTTGTGCACTGACTGCTTCAAACGCTGTGGTTTAGCATCCCGTGCTAAAGAGGGGTGCCAGAACCTCCTGGGGCTGCTGAGAGCAAAGCCCAAGTAGCAGTGTCACTGGGCCCTGTTCCCACAGAGCACCAAGGAACACCGCAGTCCCTCTGTGACACAGCGTGTTGTAAAGTCAGTGCAGAGCTGCAGAACTCCGTGTTCCCTCTGAAATACCTTGCAACTCGCACCCGCTGATAAGTGCCCTTTCCTCTGGAGCTGCTGGGCGTCCTTCGGGCAATCACCAGACCTTAAAACAAACACCCATAACAGGTTTAAAATGCAGGGAGTCAATGGGCGCTCACAGTTCTCGCTGCTGGTGTAAGCCTGCGTGGCTTGCACAAGAGCTGGCCTTGTGCTGGAGGTGAAGCCCGGTGCCCGTCATGGGCATGCAATAAAAATACGCCCATGTGCATATATATATTGGTGCACTCTTTCGTAATGATGGACTCGTGGCTGTGATGAGATGCAGCTGTTTACTTTGCTGATGCAATTACAACTTCAGGTTTAGCACTGTGCCGGAAACCTTCTTGGTTTACTGAGGGCAGAATGAGTGATTGCTGGTTCCCATCTGTAGCATGAGCAAGGTGAGGGTGGTGCGACCCTGGAGCTGGGGGTGCCCCATCCCTGGGGGTGCCCGAGGCCATGGGTGGGCCCTGGGCACCTGACCTGGTGGGGGCAGCCAGCCCATGGTGGGATGGGGGGCTTCAATCCAACCCAGCTGGTGGTTCCATGAGCTTCAAGGTCCCTTCCAACCCAAACCT
>NC_034434.1:3601482-3605275 GCF_002078875.1 Numida meleagris | reverse complement strand
TGGTTCCATGAGCTGTGAGGGCCCTTCCAACCCAAACCTATTGCTGGTTCCATGAGCTGTGAGATCCCATCCAACCCAAACCTGTTGGTGGTTCCTTGAGCTGTGAGATCCCATCCAACCCAAACCTGTTGGTGGTTCCATGAGCTCTGAGGTCCCACACGCATTGTGCTCACAGTGAGCACTAACCGAGCTGTTCTCGTTGACTCTAATTGTTGTGTTGTCATCTGAGGCAGAACGGTTGTTTCTAAAAGGAACAAGCTGTGACTGGGTCCCCCCTGGCGGGTTGTTGGTTGGTGTTTTTTCTTCATATTAACCAGACATTTACATTTTTTCCCCCGATAAAGGCATGGAATGTTCTGGCCCTGGATGGCAGTAACTGGCAGCGAATTGACCTGTTTAATTTCCAGAGGGATATTGAGGTATAATTAAGTGACATACAAACCCATTTTTCTTGCTGAAATGTAATTACAGCCTAGCACGGATTAATGCTCCCAGCGCAGCCCTTCCTGCCCTCCCCGGAGATGGCAATCGTTAATTTCGGTTCGTGGCCCCGGGGAGTCGTTAGGGGCTCACAACCCATTCAGCTTCTGAAAATGGACGGGATTCCGTGTCTGTATCAAGGCGTAAAGGGTGGTGATAGGAGGGATGCTCTGAAAGCGGGGCTGGAGCGGCCGTGCTGCGGGGAGAGCTCTGCTGCAGAGCAGGGAGGAAGGCTGGGTGCAGAATCGCGGCCCTGCAGCACGGCTTGCACGTCTTCCCTGTCTCCAACAGCAAAACCTGCAGCACTGAGGAGGCTGCCCGGGGTCAGGGCCGTTCCCTGTAGGTGCAGGGTTGGGAATGCTTCCTTGCTGTTGTTCCAGAGCTATTGGATGTGGTCTCGTTGGCACCGAAAGGAACGGGTGCTGAGGGGCGGTGGGTGCTGGTGTCACGCTGTTCAAACAGTAAAGTTGCATTTGTCAGGATGAGAGACCCCAGCACGGCACCAAAACCCCCTCTTTTCTTCCTGGAACGTCTCTATTCCCTTTGGAACCTTTTGGAGGAGGGAGGTAGGGGGGGGGTCTCATTCTGACTCTGTGCAGACAGGGGTACGGGGCAGAAGGTCACCGCAGTGTGTGCGAGTGGGGAAACGCAGGTGGTGAGTGTGGAGGAAGGAGTTAAAGCAGTCTGTGCCCTCCCTGCACACACTGTGATTGCTGTTCCTGATAACAGATCCGTATCTCCCAGGTGCCCTGCACGTTCTGCCCCATGGCAGCGCTGCGTCCCACGGCTGGAGCTGCCCGCTCCGTGGGGCGGAGGGGACCTCTCCTCCACCACCACCACCCTACGTGGGACGTGCTCCTCCGTGAGCACCGAGTTCCCCTTTCAAGGCAAAACACTGCAGCGTGTTGCACGGAACCAAAAAGCACCTGCTGGGCTTAACGGCGGCCTCGGTTGTGTTTGCTCTGAAGCGGTGTCAGTCCATCCTCTGGCACAGATTCAGTCTATAGTCAAACTTGCTCAGATCTTCCCGTTGAAGAGTGGGAACTCGTAGGCTTGCTGGAGGGGCTGCAGAGATGCTCGTCCCATTTCAGCCCTTCCCGGAGCCATAGGGCAGACTCAGCCCCCCCACTGCCCCAGCTGTGCCCCAGCTGTTCCTGTAGTCCCAGCTGTGCCCCAGCTGTTGCGCAGCCCATGGAGGTGGGCTCCAGATGTTCCCAGCACTCACGCACAGCTGTGGTGGAGCTGCTGTCCCTTTTCCAGCTGTGCACGACGCTGGGCCTGGCCCGGTGCTGGGTTAATGATTGATTGACGGATTGGAAAAAGATTTTAGGAAAGCATCCTCAGTGCTGTAGGGGTCTTCAATGCCACCCAGTGCTTGGGGAATGGAGGGGGGTTCCTGCTCTGTGGGGAGCAGCCGTAGGATGAAGCAGGGGACAGGAGCTGGGGTTGCTGCACGCTGGTGCCAATGTTCTCTCAGGCTTTCCCTGCTCAGCCCACCTGCAGCCTGCCCGGTGCTTGGGGGTCCTCAGCCCTGAGCCCCCCGAGCTCCATCGCTGCCCTGTGGTTGTCTGTCCATCTTCAGAAGCTGAATCGTTCCCCTCTCCCCGCTGCAGGCGATCCCGGCGGCTCCCTGTTTCCCGCGCGCTGTTTTAGCTAGAGTAACAACCCGTGCTGAGCGTGCAGAATTCTGCACCGCTGCCGTGGGCTCCTCGGGGCTGTTAACGTCGCTGCTTCTGTCCTCGCCAGGGCCGAGTGGTGGAGAACATCTCCAAGAGGTGCGGGGGGTTCCTGCGGAAGCTGAGCCTGCGCGGCTGCCAGGGAGTGGGGGACAACGCGCTGAGGTAGAGCCATGGCACGGGGGGGTGCACAGCCTGCGGGGCTGGGTGGCCCGGGGCTTTTTGGGGGGGGGGGGGTCCAGGGTGCTGTGATGCACAGCCCCTGTGTAATGGGGAGCACAGAGAGCGGTGACATCTGCGTTTCTCTCTGGCCGTCTCACCTTCACCCCGTGTTGTTCTCATCGGGGCTGGATGACAAAGAGCGGGAGATCCCGGGGCGAGATACGGGCCAGCACAAATTCTCTCCTTTTATTCTCTGCTTGTTTCTTTGAGTGGAGCCCGTTTTAGTCGAGTTGCTCGCAAAAAAAAACCGCGGCAGAACGCGGGGGGGGGGAAACCCAGTGCCTGAAAAGAGCTGTGCTTTGCCTTTCCTTCACTCTAGGACGTTTGCACAGAACTGCAGAAACATCGAGGTGCTGAACCTGAACGGCTGCACCAAGATCACAGACGCGTGAGTAGCATCCTCTTGCTTCCTCGTGCTTCCCCGTTCTCCCTTTCCGTGCCGTGCGTCGCGGGCAGGCGCAGGGCTCGGGGTAAAAACAAACCCATCGCGCCGCTGTTCTCTGCGCGTTCTCCTCCAGCACGTGCACCAGCCTCAGTAAGTTCTGCTCCAAGCTCCGGCACCTGGACCTGGCCTCCTGCACCTCCATCACCAACCTGTCCCTGAAGGCGCTCAGGTAGGAGGACGGTGCCAAGGGGGGAGGACAACGGGGGCTGGTGGTGGCACTGCGTGGTCCAGCAGAGGAGACCGGAGCTGAGCTGTGCAGAGTTCAGGTCCCCGCAGGGCTTTGCAGAGCAGGGGGTTCCCGCTGGCTCTGTCCATCCTTTAGCTTGGAGAAGAGAAGGCTCTGGGGAGATCTCATTGCGGCCTTCCAGTATTTAAAGGGAGATTATGAACAAGAGGGGGCACGACTGTTTGCAAGGGTAGGACAGGGGAGGTTTGGGTTAGATATTAGGAGGAAGCTTGTCACTCCAAGGGTGGTGATGCACTGGAACAGGTTGCCCAAGGAGGTTGTGGATGCCCCGTCCCTGGAGGCATTCAAGGCCAGGCTGGACGTGGCTCTGGGCAGCCTGGTCTGGTGGTCGGCGACCCTGCACACAGCAGGGGGGTTGAAACTCGATGATCTTTGAGGTCCTTATCAAGCCAGGCCATTCTGTGATTCCATGATCCTGGTGGTGGTTAGCAGGAGAAGCTTTACATCGCGTTCAGGACTTGGAGGAGGGGTTGGGGCCGGAGGCGAACCCAGAAAGTTCACCCTGCCTTTCTTAAACGCCCCCCCCCCCCCCCCCCCGTGCTTCCAGCCGGCTCCTGCTCGGTCAGGGTGCTGCTGAGTGTTTACATAGCTGGGAGGTGAACTGCGACTGTTTGTCTTTGGGAGACACAGCACTGCCCGGGGCTGCTGCACTGCAAGGCCGAGTGGTCTAGGAAAGGAAGGGAAGGGAAGGGAGAGGAGAGGAGAGGAGAGGAGAGGAGAGGA
>NC_034434.1:3597458-3600647 GCF_002078875.1 Numida meleagris | reverse complement strand
GGAGAGGGAAAAGGAGAGGGAAAAGGAGAGGGAAAAGGAGAGGGAAAAGGAGAGGGAAAAGGAGAGGGAAAAGGAGAGGGAAAAGGAGAGGGAAAGGGAAAGGGAAAGGGAAGGAAAGGAAAGGCTGACATTGGTGGGAGGTGTCAGGACAGAGGGAGGGAAGCAGAAAACCCCCAAAGGGAACAACAGGGGCTGAGCTATTACCAGAAAAGTTTCCAAATTATGTCCTAGCAATAAAACACAAGCAGCATTACAGGGAAACAATCCTAGAGAGGGTGTCCGGGCACCAAAAGGAAAAGGCAGATTTGAAAGAGTAAATGAACAGTTACGTTCTCTTTGTAGCTCCGTGGAAGTGCTTGGAGCCTGTTGGTTTTTTTCATTTCCCTTGAGGGTCTCCACCTGCATCCCTAATTTCACACGGGCACGTTGGTGCTGCAGGTGGCTTAAATACACGAGAGCATCCGTGTGTCCTCCTGGTTGCAAATGGGGCTGAGCCCCGCTCCTCCAGGCTGCTCCCTGCAGCTGCAGGGTTCCACCTGGATGGGAGCTGCTGCTGGAAACCAGCCCGGTGCTGGGCTTTGGCTGAGAGTGTGTTCAGGTGCAAGAAGCACACGGGCAGCGCTGTCCTTGTGCAGGAGCCAGGAGGTGTTTGAATGGGGTGCAGCGGTGCTGCCCCCTGGAGCTCCTGCTGCTGCCCCTGTGGGCTCTGAGCTTCGGTGGGTGCTGGTGGAGGGGCCTCGTTGGTGTGGGGTGTGGGTGCTGCTCAGGTGGGTCCCAGAAATGGGCTTTTCCTGGATTCTGGCTCGAAGGATTTCCTTCTCACGCAAAGCTGAAAGCTTCCAGCCTTTTCCTCTCACCTCTCCAGCGAGGGCTGCCCGCTGCTGGAGCAGCTCAACATCTCCTGGTGCGACCAAGTGACCAAGGGCGGTGTCCAGGATCTGGTGAAGGGCTGCGGGGGCCTCAAAGCGCTGTCCCTGAAGGGCTGCACACAGGTACGGGGCGATGGGACCGAGGGATGACAGCGGCTGGCGTGCCCCTGCTGGGCTGGGTGTGGATGGCAGGGGCTGCTGCTGCTCCCTTGGGGCGTGTGAGCTCCCTGCCAGCTCCTGCAGCTGCCTCGTTTAAAGGTGTAATGTGTTCGGTGCATCCCTGCAGTGCAGCTTTACTGCAGCAGCTGTGAGCTGGGCAGGAGGGCCACCAACAGCCAGCACCATTCAGTGAGCCCGAGCTGCGCTTCTACAGTCAACACAGGGATCAATCCAAACTTCCTTACTTAAGAGGGGTCTTCAAATTCAAACAGAAAGGAGCAAACCCACACCTCGGCCTCTCGGCCTTGGGAAAGGAGAGCAGCACTGGCCACACCGGGCTGAAACCTGCACCCCAGAGCTGCAGGCAGCTCGGGTTGGGGCTGGGGTTGCCTGCTGGGTAGACCTGGCAGCCGGGCCGAGCTGCTCCTGGTACCCAGGCTCTGAGTTTTGCATTGATTTCTCTCTTGGGGTGCACGCTCCTGGAGCATGAGTCACTGCTATTTCCATTTGCTGCCTGTAGGTAAACAGCTGTACGTACAGAAAGCACATTTCTCCATGCAAGGACGCCGAGTCCTGACGGGTGACCGTGATAAGCGCAGCACTGGCACGTGGTGTGCACGGGGGGACACCCTCGTGTGTCACACGTGCGGCCGAGAGGGCCGGAGCTGGTGGCATCTCAGCCTGTTGGGAAGGCTCAGGTCATAGCGACAGCTTGAGTTTCTCCTCGTTTATGGAGCCACGAGTAATATTGATGGCAATACATCCTCATTATCAATTGCGTGCCATCTGTTCTTATGGATTTAAGAATAGCGAGCTTTTTCCTTTTTTGAAAATCATCCTAAGGAACCTTGGGTGTGCTTGTGCTCCTCATACTGCAGTAAAACTTTTTATTTCTTTGAGAGAGCTCCCTTGTTGCCCTATAGACGTGGTCTCACTTGTGGCCCCCATTGGCGGAGCACAGCCTTCATTCCCGGCGTGGTTTTGTGACCCCAGTGCTCACTTTGTTCCTGCCACGTGCGTCCCCAGATCTGCCTCTCCCTCAGGCAGCAGTGGGCTGTGGGCTTTTGAACTCTGTTCCTGCAGTGGTGGACGTGGCACTGTGCTCCTGCTGTGCCTTTGGAGGCTGCAGTGCCCTGCCCTCCCCCACGGCCGCCCCAGCCCCCGCGTTTCGTTGTCCCCAAATCTTCCTTTGGAGGGCTGCTTCAAGCGCTGCTGCGTTGCTTCACTCTCTGCTTTCCCTTCCCAGCTCGAGGACGAAGCTCTCAAATACATCGGTGCAAACTGTCCTGAACTGGTGACGTTAAACCTGCAGACGTGCTTAGTAAGTACCACGCCGCGCTCCCAGCGCAGGGCAGCTGTGAGCTGTCGAGCCCTTTAAAAATAGCTGATGTGAAACAGCTTTTTGGGAGCGCTCGTAAGCCCCCGGAGCAGCGCTGGCTTTGGTGGAATTGTTGGTCTCCTTGCCCTGCCCGCGGGGCTGCTGAGCTCCTATGCTGGGAGCATTCTTTCCGTGGGGTTGGAATGCTGGTGGTGCTCCCAGAGCTGCAGCTCCCCCGTGCAGGACTCCCAGGCGGTCACAGTGCAGTGCCAGGACAAATGTCTGCTGGCCCCCAAAAGGTGGCTGGAGTGGGCTGTGTGCATGCAGTGTGCATGCAGTGTGCATGCAGTGTGCCTGCTGCAGGCGGAGCAGGCATTTTGGGTTGCAGGGCTGAGTGCATTTTGGGTTGCAGGAAGCACAGCGTGGCCTGGGTTCCGTTCCTGGTTGGAAAGCCAAGAGGAAAACGCGCGGCGCGGCGCGCCTCCACTCCTCTGTTATGCCTCGTGATGGTGTTGTTGTTTTTCTTGTAGCAAATAACAGATGATGGTCTCATTACAATATGCAGAGGATGCCACAAGCTGCAGTCGCTGTGTGCCTCGGGCTGCTGCAACATTACAGATGCCATCCTGAACGCCCTGGGACAGAACTGCCCGAGGCTCAGGTAAGGCCTCATCCAAGCTTTAGTGCAGAGCTGGGGGCTGTGTGGGGCTGCTCAGTGCTGAGCCTGATACTGGAGCTGCTCCTGGTCGCACCAAGCCTGCTCCTGGTGCTGCTGGAGCTGCTCTTGGTTGCACCAAGCCTGCTCCTGTTGCTGCTGGAGCTGCTCTTGGTTGCACCAAGCCT
>NC_034434.1:3588660-3597249 GCF_002078875.1 Numida meleagris | reverse complement strand
TGGTTGCACCAAGCCTGCTCCTGGTGCTGCTGGAGCTGCTCTTGGTTGCACCAAGCCTGCTCCTGGTGCTGCTGGAGCTGCTCCTGGTTGCACCAAGCCTTTGGTTTCTCCATCAGAGCAGTGGGAGGAGAGCTCCGTGCCGTGGCAGTGCGTGCAGCCAGCAGCCGCGTGTAGCACTCTCACTTGAAACCATTGCATGTCTACTCCTGCTTTGTTATTTTATTTTTTTTTTCTTTTCATGGAAAGTTGAGGTTGGGTTACTTCTGTGCTGAGAACGCATTTAAACACCGCTGTTTCCTCCCGGTGTGGTGGTGGCAGGTTCCTCATTACAATTGTATGGCAGATGGAATTTGTGCTGGAAGAGATGTGCTCCCAGCCCCGCAGCCTCTTGCTTTCTGTTTAAGCCTTGTTATCAGGACGGGTTCTCCCAGGAGGGCTTTGCTATGATTCAGTTCCTTCCCTCCACCCCCACATTTCTGTATGTTTGGGTGTTTCTGTGCGTTCAGGTGTCTCTTACACTCAGGTATCACAGGTGGGTGCTCTGAAGGCAAAGTTCCACCATGCTCACTCTCCATTCTTTGTGTGCAGAATATTAGAAGTCGCGAGGTGCTCCCAGCTGACAGACGTGGGCTTCACGACTCTGGCCAGGGTAAGTGCTCCTCGGTGGAAGGGGAAGCTTTGCATTCAGCGTGGGAGCACATCCCTCTGTCCAAACACGGCTCTGCCTGCTGTGGCTGGGAGGCAGCGTGCGTGCAGTGTGGTGCTGTGCGTGCCCACAAACCTCAGAGCCGACGAAGGGCAGCGCTGGATGCATCACAGTTACAAAATGGTTGTTGTTCTGGGTTGACCCGTGCTCCGTGTGAGCAACCCTGCGTTTAAGCTCCTTTTCTTTCTATGAATTAAGAAAAAACTCATGGAAAGGAGTGAAATTGCTGGATTTCCTCTGGTGCTGTTCATCGAGAAGCAGCAAACTTTCTTTTCTCTCCTGCTATTCCGCGGAGAAAAACCTCTGTTCCTGCCAAGGGCTGCCTTTGTTGTAGGTGTTTGTTTTTGCTGCCTGAACTTTGCTCTCACTTGGGGTGTTTGCTCCTCTGTTTGTTCCCAGAACTGCCACGAGCTTGAAAAAATGGACCTGGAGGAGTGTGTGCAGGTAGGAGCCGGCGCTCCGCGGTCGCGCTGCTGCTTCCTCACTTGTTGCACAATGGCAGCAGTGCGGGAAGGTGGTGGAAAAGCAGCAGGTTGTGTCCGAGTGCAGCTTCCCTTTGAATCCTGGGCCAAAAGGGCGTGCAGAATCTGGATGAGAAAACGCTGCCTTTGTAGTCGAGCTCTTTGTGTTTCGTGTTAGTGAATGGTGGAAGGGACCCAAACCTCCTGCACTCGGACACAGACATTTCAGACACGGATGTTTTGGAGGGGCTCAGGGGGGTGCACACTGGGGACCCGTTTGCTGTTGTCCCTTGGTCGGGGTGGGCAAAAAGTCCTCATGCAAAGCACACGGCATGAAGGGGCTCTGTTCTTTTTGCAGATAACAGACAGCACGCTAATCCAGCTCTCCATACACTGTCCACGGCTCCAGGTTCTGGTGAGTAGCATGACGCACTCGGCGTTTTCTTCCTCCGAACGGGGGGGATTTCATTGCACTGCCTGGGGGCATTTGTCTCTTTGACTTCGTGGACACGTCATGAGGTCCTGGAGGAACTCAGCTGGACCCTTAGGAACCCATTGTCCCTCTGCTGCTGCTGGCAGTGGTTGGCCACCAGGCACCCACAGCTCCCTGGCAGTGAGTTCTGGGATGCTGGCTGCTCCTGGTAGGGTTTTCCCCACCCATTCCCTAGGAGCTGTCCCTAAGGCGGCTGTCAGTCTGTCCGTAGGAGCAGAGCCCTTCTCACCTCTAACAGAGCTGGGCACCTGAGAGCTGGAGAGCTCGCAGGCTCCGGAGGGCGGTGCTTCTCTCGGGCTGTGTGTCTGGGAATGGAGTCTGTCTCCATCTCCGTGTCCCCGTGTGCTCTGCCTCGTTGCCATCTCGCTGGGGGACACGGGGTGCAGTGCCCCCACGGAGCTGCAGGTTGATGCCATCCCCAGCTCAAGCCCCGATTCCTTTCCCAGGACCTTTAGGACGCAGCCCCCAGAAGTGCACCAAGCAGGTGACGTTCTATTTCTGCAGGTGTTTAGAGCCCTGGCTATGATGTGCAAGGCCACAGAGATTTTACAAAGATGGTTTCTTTGATAGCAGAGGTATTTATCCCATTCCTTGCAGTAAGTGCCCGCTGCCCTCTCTCCTGGGTCTCATCTCTCACCACCTCTCCGCTCCCCTTCAGCCACACGAGTTCCCCCTCGCAGGTGCTGCTGGGTCACCTGGAGCTCCGCAGCGGCTCCGGCGCACGGAGCGAGCCCAGATCTGTGCCAAACACCCACGTGCGCTTACGGAGCAGGGGCCAGCTTCTTTCTCATCCCCCGGTGCCCCCAGCAGAGCGTCGGCTGCTGCTTGCCGACGGCTCACGGGCTCTGTTTGGGTGCAGAGCTTGTCCCACTGCGAGCTGATCACGGACGATGGCATTCGCCACCTGGGGAACGGAGCCTGCGCCCACGACCGCCTGGAGGTGATCGAGTTGGACAACTGCCCCCTGATCACCGACGCTTCCCTGGAGCACCTGAAGAGCTGCCACAGCCTGGAGAGGATAGAGCTGTACGACTGCCAGCAGATCACGCGGGCGGGGATCAAGAGACTCAGGGTAACGGCGCGAGGCCGGAGCTGGGCCTGGGGGGGCTGCCCGTGGTCTGGGGGTGCTCGTTCTTTTTAAGTATCCTGAGGGCCAGCACGGCGGTCCTGCGCTCTGAAACTGGTGCGGGATGAGCGCTGGCTGTTGAGGAGGAAATGTAATTGGGAAAAAAAGAAATGGCTGAGTTGTTAAGGTTGGAAAAGAGCTGAGACCCCCACGTCCAGCCCCCCCCCCCCCCCCCCATGCCCATTAACCGCGTCCCTCAGGGCCGCATCCCCGCGGTGCTGGAACACCCCCTGGGTCGGTGACCCCCCCATGCCCTGAGCAGTCTGTGCTGGTGCCTGGCCGCTCTTTGGAGAAGAAATTGTTCCTCATATCCAAGCTGACCCCCCCCGGGGCAACGTGAGCCTGTCCCCTCTCATTCCACGCCTGTTGCTCTACCCCCTCAGTGGCAGCAGAGGGGACCCAGTGTACGGTGTCATCCCCCGAGCGCTCACCCCTGGCATTGCTTTTTGATTCCTGGGCTGGGTGTCAGCACCCAGCAGTGCTGCGTGCACCCTGTGCTGGCACACTCGTGCAGCTCACGGCAGTGAACTGAAAGCGCCCAGCTCTGCTCTGCCATGGGGGGGGTTATCTGCAGTCTGAGCACGCCCCTGTCCCAGCCCCTCTGCCTGCGTGCTGTGCTGTGCTGTGCTGTGCTGTGCTGTGCTGTGCTGTGCTGTGCTGTGCTGTGCTGTGCTGTGCTGCCAGCCGTGCTGCCCTCCCCTCACTCACGCTCCGTGCTTCTCTTCCAGACCCACTTACCCAACATTAAAGTCCACGCCTACTTCGCGCCGGTGACACCACCTCCGTCGGTCGGGGGCAGCCGACAGCGCTTCTGCAGATGCTGCATCATCCTATGACACTGGAAGCGGCCATCCCTGCAAACTGAGTATTTAATGACACCTCTAGAGCGACGGCGGACACCCGTGTCTTCGAGGAGGGCGATGCAGTGTCGTTTGCAAGGGGCAGCGAGCGGGCAGCGGTGCCGGCCCCTGTAGCCACCCATACACATCCATATACACACACACACACACACACACCCCCCCCCCGTTCCAGCAGACGGATGAACTCTGCGGTGTGGGGCTGGAGCTCTGTTGGCTTTTCTGTAGGTGGATTGGTCTAATTCTGAACCATTCCTGCTGGGCACGCTCAGATGAAATCGTGGCGGTGAGGAGGTGGGGGGTGGGGGGGGGACCGTTGGCAAACCCCACGCGACTGTTGCTGCTGTAGAGGTTAGAGAAGTGATTGCAATCCTTGGGAAGGGGGAGAAGGGAGAGAAAGGGGCGTGCTTTGCCCCCGCACCCACGGTGCAGGCGACGAAAAGAAAAAGAAAAACAAAAAAACCCAAACAAACTGACAAGGCCCCAGGTCGCGCGTCCGCTTCTCAGCGAGGGGACGGGGGGGAGCAGTTGGGGTGAGATGTGAGCTCCGTGCTCCCGGCCCCGCTGACCCCTGAGCGTGCTCACAGCGGAGGTTCAGCCGCTGCTTCTGCGTCCTGGAGCATCCAGCTCAGAGCCTGCCCAGCTGCCTGTGCTGCAGCTCGGGATCTGCGCCGTCAGGCTCCGGTTTCACCCCCCCCCCCCCCCCCCCCCCCCAGGCCCCGTTTTTTTTGGTTTTTGGTTGTTGTTTTTTTTTGTTGTTTTGTTTTGTTTTGTTTTGTTTTTCCTCCTCCCGATTGTGACTTGGTAATTTTGAGATTTACCAAAAACGGAAAGTTTAGGGAGATTGCAGGAAGGTCCTTTTTGCCACGGGCAGCCTGAGCCTGCAATGAGCTGACGGGAAATGGATCGGAACCCCAGGTTTTCTCCCAGTGATGAGAACGTAACTCTTGCGATAGGGGACGAGCTATAGTCTGTGCTCCAGCGCTGCTTCTGCTGTCCTTTCCCTCCAACCCCTCCCCCCCGAGGAAAATAAACGCAGACCCTTTTTGCTGATTGTCCTGGTCAAGAGCTCCTGACTCACTGTGCCCGTGAAGCAGGAGGAGCAGCAGGGCCAGCAGAGCTTGTCGCCCATCGTTGTCCCGTTGTGCAGCAACAGGTAAGTGCTGCCCCGGAGGAAGCGTGCGGAGGCCGCAGTGTGGCCCCCCCCCCCCCCCAGCAGTCGGGGTGCGCTGGGAGCAGCGGTGCTGGCAGCTGGGATGAGATGGACCCAGAGGGGCCCAGCGAGCTCCCCCCGTTCCTGGGGCAGAATCCAGGGCTGTCATGGGGCAGAGCTTGGTCAGATCATCGTGAGTCGGTGGGGATGAGCTGGCGGGTCCGTCACGGCTCCCTTCCTGCACCCCAGGATGGGAGGGAAGAGCGCACGTTTATGGGATGGATCCCACCCTGGGAGGATGGGGCTGGTAAGCAGCCGAGCCGCCCGCAGCCCTGGGAGCCGGGCTTCACCTTCCTGCTGCAGCCTGGCACGGGAGAGCTGGATGTGGGGCACGGGGACGCAGCTCTTTGCTGCGGGTTTGCTCTGGGGACGGGGCAGTCCCAAGGGCTGTCCAGGAGCTGCCTCCCCTTCCTCTGCAACATCAGTGCACGTTTTAACGTCTTGCAGATGCACTGAGCGGTGGGAGGAAATCCCAGTACACGCTGTGTTTAAAAGGATACTGTCAATTCCTTTCCTCTAGACGGCTTTTAACGCGTTCTATTTATTCAAATCCGTGGATTCTCTCCCCTCGGCGAGCATGCTCCTCTCCTTCACCTGCAGAACTCCTTTCTCTGGTTTCAGGGTGGCAGATGATGGCGGAGCGGTCGCACCAGCGATGGGTGTTGGTTTGCAGAGCTCTTGGCTCGGCTCACGCTGAGGCACGGGAGAGCCAAAACTCATTTGTGAGCCAAAACTCATTTGTGAGCCAGGGTGCAGTGGCTGGGACTGATTTCTTTTAACAGATTTGAGTTTGAGAGAGAACTCAGAGTACAGAACCCAAAGCTTTGTTTGTTTTCAAACAGGGTAACAGCGTAAGGTAGCTCAAACTACTTGACAGTGTCCTTTTAAGTCAATTATCCGTCTCTAAATGGACTCTTCCTTATGTTTGTATTTATAAATAAATACCAATAAAGACCATTTTCCAAACCTTGTCTTAATCGAGGAATATCCTTATAAAGCCAGAAATGTGTGCTCGCTGTGCTGGGATCGGAGCTGCAGCAAACAGGGGTGGAGCTGGGGCCCAGCTTGAGGGGAGCAGCTCTCACTGGGGTGAGGGGGCTGCATTTTGTCCTTCCCTGTTCTCTGCCATCGGCTCAGCGCCTCGCAGCTCCCCCCTGCACAGAGCCAGGGAAGAGCAGCTCATCCCCAGTCCTTCCCCAGCTCTATCCCAGCTTCAGAAACCCCAGAGGAAAAAAAAAAAACAGCCAAGTGCGAGCGTTCCTGGATGTGTTTTATTGATTCCTTGTGGATGGAAAGCACTATGTACACAAGACAGCCACTGTTCATTTCTTGGTCTCCTCCTCCTTGGAGAGGGTCTTGATGATTTCCTCCTTCTTGGCTTGCAGGCGTTCCTCGCGGCGCTTCCGAGCCTCCTTGGTCTTGGACCTGCGAGCCTCAGCCTGGTCGCTGCAAGAAGGTGAGAGCTTGTGAATGCCTGGGGATCATCTCAAAGAGCCAAGAGAAAGCCTGCACTGCTGGCCCTGCTCTCCTCTCTCCACCGGATCCTGGTCTGCCACGCCAGCTGCCGAAGCGAGCAGAGCGAGCAGGCTGCGCTCCATGTGCAGCTCCCGGGAGCGGTGCAAAGCTGCTCCTGCCCCACAGGGCCGGGCTCTGGGAGCTTTGAGAACTAGTGGCTCACACCTCCCCTCATCAATCATTTACTGAGGGACGTGGCTGCATCGGTTTATAGCAGGATCAGCAATTCTGATCTGTTACGCGTGCGGCTCTGCCAGGATTACGTACGTCTCTGCTTCGAGCCAGCCCTACCCAGCTTTGTTTTGATTCCTCACCAGGGCTCCGGGCACAGCCACCTCACAAACCTGTGTGCACTAACTTAAAAAGAACTGCTTCCCCAACCCGCAAAATGGAAGTGGTACAGCGAGGCAACACTTACGCCAAGAGCTTCTTGCGAGCTTTATCTGCCTTGAGCTTGTGGATGTGCTCCATCAGGATCCGCTTGTTCTTGAACACGTTACCCTTGACCTTCAGGTACAGGCTGTGGTACCTAAAGGAACAGGATGGATCGTGAATGCTGTGACAGCAGGAGCACCCGCAAGCTCTGAAGCTGCTGCAGTGCCACAGGCAACGGGCTTGTCTGTAGAAGCATGGGAGCTGCTCTGCGCTTCCTGGAGAGGATTTGTTTCCATCATCAAGCTCCACGCCGAGGAGCTGGCTGCAGAAGCTGCATACAGCACGAGATGGATGAGCACATGCACGCGTTCCCTGCCCCCTGCCCGCCACCTGAAGCTGCGTGCTGGCCTGGCAGACTCACATGTGGCGGTCGATCTTCTTGGACTCCCTGTATCTGCGGAGCAGGCGCCTCAGAATTCGCATCCTCCTCATCCAGGTCACCTTCTCTGGCATACGAGCGTTGGCTGTACCCTTTCTCTTACCTAAGGAGAGAGAAAATATGCTAAGAATGGGGCTTGGCTTCATGCTCGCATCCAATCCTTCTCTTTGCTTCAAGAACAGAATTATTAAGACTCTGCAAGAGATCTCCGTTCAACACGAGGTTGTGAGCGCACCAACCATAGCGAGCACACGTTTCCTTCAGCACTCACCGATGCCCATGTGCCTGCCCTTCCGGCGGGCCAAGGTGTTCTTCCTGCATCGTGCCCGAGAGTGAACGGTCACGGGTTTGCGGATGATCAGACCGTCCTTAATTAACTTCCTGATCTGCTGGCCTGGAAGAAGAAACACCACGTTCGATATTTCACGTGAATGAGCAAAGACAGACCATGTTAAACAAGCGCAGGCTGTAATCCAGCTTGTGTAAGAAGGATCCCGTGCTGGGCATGCCCCCAAGCCCCTCTCGTGCTGCTGTAGTGCCCTTTCCCCGTCCCGTATTTTCCTCATTAGTCATCCAGGAAAGCACCGTGCACTGCCCCACGCTGCCCCACACATCGCGCTCCCGTGAGTGCACGGGGAAGCCCAGAAGTCCTGGAGCTGGGCCCAGCTCTGCTCCAAAACACAGAGCATCACAGAACTGCAGGGGCTGGAAGGGACCTCGAGATCCTCGAGTCCAACCCCCCCCCCCAGAGCAGGGCTGCTCCAGGAACATCCCCAAAGAGAACCAGCCTCCCCGGGCAGCCTGGTCCAGGCACCGCTCAAGCGTCAGTTCCACCTAAGCCAACATTAACGCGACAAATCGAGCCCTAAAAGCCCCATCCCGTGCAGCCGGCACATCGTGGCTTCACATCGCTTCCCCGCGAGGCGCCCGCTCCACTCACGCGAGTTGGCGTTGGCGATCTCGTTGGTCTCGTTGGGATCCAGCCACACCTTCTTCTTCCCGCAGCACAGCACGCTGGAGGCCAGGCGCTTCTGGAGCCGGAGCATACTGCGGGGAGCGGGGCCGAGGGCTCGGAGCAGAGCACAGCGCCGGGCCCAGGGCTCCGTGCCGGCCCCGCCGTTTCCCTGCGCCCGGCGCAGCCCCGCTCCCCGCCGCCATTTCGCCCCCTCCCTCCCCGGCGCGCGGCCCGGCCGCCATTTTCCCCCTTCCCTGAGACGTGCGGGAGCCGCGGATCGCCCCGCGGGCAGCACCGGGCGCACGCATCCCGCCCTCTCCCCGCCGCCCTAAGGCCGCTGTGCCCCCGCCCGCCCCGCTCCCCGATTCCCGGATCCCCGCTCCCCGGCGGCGCGCGGCGCTCACCTCATGGCGGCGGCTGCGGCCGAGCCGGGCGGAAAGGACCGAGCA
>NC_034434.1:3584987-3588150 GCF_002078875.1 Numida meleagris | reverse complement strand
GGGGGTGGGAGGGGCTGGAGGGCGGGGTTACGGCTCCGGGGTTAGAGGGCTCCGAGCCGCTGCGAGGCCTGGGGTCAATGCGAGGCCTGCGGGAGTCGTGAGGCCTGTGGGAGGCCTGGGGTGCTGTGACGCCTACAGGAGGCCAGGCACCGGTTGTGCCCTCTGAGGAGAGGCCAAGCACCGAGCAGTACACCCCGTCACGGCCTCAGAAACACCTCAGAGAGTGCTCTCCCGTGAAGGGCTCCCCCAGCATTACCCTGCGGTGACAACAGAGTTCTGCTTCGGGGCAAAATCCGCCCAGCAGAATCCTGCCTTACACCGACCCAAGAGCGGCCAGAGCCCCCGCCCCTGTGCGGGCAGCCCCTCTCCTCGCAGCTGCCTGCTCCGTGCCCAGCCCCTGCTGCCGCCTCGCGTGGCTCTGGCGGCCGAACGCAGGCAGCATATGTTGTGTGACAGGGAGCTGGTGGCGGCAGATTTCGGGTTCGTTTTGAGAGACAAACACGCGTAAACACAGGCTTTTGCTGTTTAAAAACCCGACTCCTCGTTTTCCTACAACAAAACGTCAAAAATCTGGAGGCTCCTGAGGCAGGAGAGGGGCTAGTGTTTGATGACCGGCCCTGGAACGGCGCCGGGGTTTTTTCTGTGAACCCTCAGCTACGGATCCGTGTCCCTCAGGCTTTGGGGCCCTCGTGTGGGGCAGGTGGTGGGGAGGCTTCAACCCCACGGATCCTGTGTCTGTACAGCCCTCATCTCTCTTGGTCCCGTACCAACAGAGCCCACACCTCGCGGATCCCACGCCTCCCAGCTGCGGGTGCGTTCCCGAGCCCCACGGCAGCGTTGCCCCGCGCTGCGCGCTTCCCATGGGGCCGGGGCTGAGTGCACCGCTCTCACCCCGCGCTCAGACCCTCGCGTTGCAGCGCTGGGGGCCGGGCAGCCCCCGTTCCCATCTTCCCGCACTGCAGCTCCAGCAGTGACACCGCGCTTGCGTTCTGCTCCCACGCAGCTCTGGGGAACGCAGCGCTCGTCCTCTGCCCCCACCACCCCCACGCTGTCCCCAGCGTGGCCGCCCCCAGCTCCCAGCTGATGCATCCCCCCCTTCCCCCCCCCAGGGCTGCACCCCCGGCTCGAGGGGCTGCAGGGGGGGGCCCGATTTGCATTCAGGGCTTTGCCACCCATCCGGCTGCACAGGTGCCGTCGTCGGCACCTTAACGGTGATGGATGGGGTCTAAGAATGGAAAACGTGGCGTCAGCTGTCCTGGGCACATTGTCTCGGAGCGAGGAGGGTGGGGGCACCCCCAGGAATTCGGAACTTTCCAACAGCCGGCGGCTGCCGTGCGATGTGGGAGCCAGAGGGGGGACCCCACGGCGGGGGGGTGGGCTCTGGGGGGGGGGCACGGATCGCTCAGCAGCCCCACCCCCCAGGGATGGGTTGGGGGGAAGCTGGGTTTAACTCCGGGTTCCTCAGACTTTGGGGAAGGGGCTGTGCCCCCCCCCCTCCCCCCACCCCCATTTGTTTTCTTTTTATTTTAGGGGAGCTCCCAGCAGCGAGCAAGCCGGCTGCAGGCTGTACGCTGCTCATAGCTGTCCCCTCCCACTGTATTTATATTTATATATAAACTATTTTTTTTTTTTTGGGGGGGGGAGTTCCTTCGTCTCTCCCCCCTCTTTCGGGGGCTGCTTTGGGGGTGCCCACCCCTCGGGGAGGGAGGCAAGGAAGGAAGGAAGGAGGGGAGAGGAGGGAGGGAAGCATCCCGCATCCCTCCCGGCAGCGCGGTGGGAGCGGCCGGGGCGGAGGCAGCGGGGAGGGCGGCGGCGGCGCCGGCTGCGGGGCCCCCAAAGCGGCGGAGCGGCACCGGAGTGTCACCGGACGCCTCTCGGCAGCCGGGCACCGCCTCTAAATAAAACCGACCTGGAAAATGAGTGAAAATGTTTGCGGGAGGAAGCCACGTGGTGATGCGGGAGGGCCCGGCCCCCGGGGGGAGGGGCCGGGGGGGAGGGGGCAGCCTCCACTTAATTATTTATTTTAATTTAAATACTACGTTATTTACCTCCACACACACCCCCTTCGGAGCGTGGTGCTGCCCCACCCCGGGGCCTTCACCTCCTCCAGCTCAGAGAGATGGAGCCGGGGGGGGGCAAGGACCTAAAAATACCGGGGACCACCGGTGGCAGCTGGGCCCAGCTGTCCTTTCTAGGGGGGGGAGCGTGGCCCAGCCGTTCACACCCAGCACCCCCCACTTGGCATGCTCTGGTGTTCCCCCCCCATATCCCACAACCCTTATGGGGGCACTGTCAGCCCCTATGGGGGACACCGTGGGAAGTGGGTGCAGTGGGGGGGGCTCATTCTTGCTGAAGGAGCCTGCACGTGCGTGTGCGTGGGGCTGGGGCATGTGACAGCGAGGGGGTGGCATGAGGATGACTGGGGGGGGGGCATTGCTGCTGCGGGCCCAGCCTTCCCCCCCCCCCACCCTGAGCATCCTGCCCCCCCCGAGTGTGGGGCGGTCTGGGGGTGCTGGGTGGTGGCTGCAGCAGGGGCAGATCTGAGTGCTCTGTTCTGACGCGATGTCGCTGGGGATCCCGGGGGGGGAGTGATGCCCACAGTGCCCCCCCACCGACCTGTCACCCCTCTCTGCAGGGCAAGTACAGCAAGCGCAAGAGCCGCTTCAAGCGCTCTGATGGCAGCACCTCGTCCGACACCACCTCCAACAGCTTCGTCCGGCAGGTGAGCATGGGAGGGTCTTCATGGGGGGGGGCACAGACCCCTCCCCACCTCCAAAGGCATGCATCCCGTGAGGCTGAATGGGGACTGCCTCCTTGGTGGCCCTCCAGCCCCAGGGAGCCATGTGAAGGGTTCCTGGTTTGCAGCTGAGCACTGAGGGGGAGGGCACAGCCATTGCAATATCTGAGCCAGACCCAGCTGTGCCCCCCCCCGATCGAAGCAGAGCCCAGGAGTCACCAAGCCGAGGCTGTGCCTGCTGTCCCCCCTCTCCCCTGCACAAGGGTGGGGCTGGGGGTGTCCACCCCCCCATATCAGGAGCCTTTGGGGTCCTGGAGTGTCTCCTGCCCCTCTTGGTGCTGGGGGGGGGGGCGTGCAGCCCACCTGGCATCACCCCCTCCCTCCCCAGCCCCATCCACCCACCGCTGGCTTGGCACTGTCCCCCCT
>NC_034434.1:3577743-3584477 GCF_002078875.1 Numida meleagris | reverse complement strand
CCCAGCCCTGCCACCATGGAGATGACCGGCAAAGACCACCTCGCCGCCCCGGTGAGCATCCCCCCCACCGCTGCCACCCCTTCCTGCCCCTCCTCTCTGTCCCAGGGTTTGGGGTCCCCCTTGGCTTTGAGGGGCTGCGGAGTGAGCACCCCCCAGCAGCCCCTCCAGCCTGGCACCCCCGTGTGCCTGCTGCTGCCCCACAGTCCCCGCTCCTCGGCCCCCCCTGGACCCCAGGCTGCGACATACCCTTGAGAAACGGCTCAGAGAGGGGGGTGACTGATCTCTGCCCCTGTGGCTTTTTTGGGGGGAGGGTTTATTGGGGGGCTGCTGCCCCATGGACAGTGGTAGAGTCTTTGCAAAGGTGTTTGGGAAGGGGCTGTCCTGCCCTGTGGGAAGGGTGGGGGCTGCCTCAATGCAGGGGTTACAGAGAGCCTGGGTGGGGAACAGCACCCCGTAGGGTTGGTGCCTCTGCTGTCCCCATAGGGGCCACAGCCCTGGGGGTCTCCCCCCCCCAAACCCCCTTGGCTCTAACTGCAGGACGGGCTGAAGTGAGGGGCTATGGGGGGCGAGCAGAGGCCCCAGCTGCAGCCTTGTCCTGGGGTGACCCCCAGCGCCCCTGCACCACGCAGCCCCATTGCCGCAGGACCCCTGGGTGGCTGGAACAGAGCTGTCACTGTTGCATTTCCCCCAGCTTGGTGCAGAGTGGGGGGACAGCCGGGGGTGCTGCCGGCTCCGGGGGGGTCCTCCCAGTTTAACGAGAAGCTCGGAGCCCGCTGACAGCGGGACGGGAGCGGGGTGTCACGTTCCGTGCCGGAGCAATGGGAACAGCTGCGCTGGTGCTCGGCCTGCCGTAACCTCGGCACGGCCCCCCCGGCTCAGGGGAAACTGAGGCACAAGCTGGGGGCATGCACCCAGCAACGCATTGGGTCCTTTGGGCACTCACCCACGGGGCTGTCCCCTGGGTGGGCACCACCGGGCAGGATTTGGGGGATGCCTCAGTGCCGCGGTGACGGCTGCCTACCGGGGCTGCCCGGCATGGGGTTGAGGCCAGGGCTGGCGCTTCCTTCCATGGGGCTGAGGCTGAGCCCTCTCCCCACTGTCACAGGGCTCGGCTGAGTCCTACACCAGCCGCCCCTCGGACTCGGATGTGTCGCTGGAGGAGGACCGCGAGGCGCTGCGCAAAGAGGCTGAGCGCCAGGCGCTGGCACAGCTGGAGAAAGCCAAGGTGGGACTGGGGGAATTGGGACCCCCACCGCTGGGAGCCTTCTGCGGGGCACTGGCTCTCGCTGTGGGGTTTCGGGAGGGATCCTGCCCGCGCTCAGCCCCTTCCCACCTGCAGACAAAGCCAGTGGCGTTTGCTGTCCGGACGAATGTCGGCTACAACCCGTCGGCCAACGATGACGTGCCCGTGCAGGGCATGGCCATCTGCTTCGAGCCCAAAGACTTCTTGCACATCAAGGAGGTGGGGGCCTGGAGCGTGGGGTGGAGCAGAGCAGGAGGAGGCTGGGGGGGGCTGGGGCTTGCGGGTGGGGGTAGCTTGAGGTTGGGGGTTGGCAGGAGCCTGGGGCTGAGGGTGGCAGGGGCATGGGGCTGCCGTGGGCCGTCCATTTGGGCATTCAGGCATTTTCTGTGTCCGTCCCCCTTGTGCAGAAGTACAACAACGACTGGTGGATCGGGCGGCTGGTGAAGGAGGGCTGCGAGGTCGGCTTCATCCCCAGCCCCGTCAAACTGGAGAACATGCGGCTGCTGCAGGAGCAGAAGATGAGGCAGAACCGACTGAGCTCCAGGTTCTTCCCACCCCTCCCTGCCCCCTAGAACCCTCACGCAGCCCCGTGCTTACCCCTCTCTGCTTCTCCCCTCCCAGCAAATCAGGTGACAACTCCAGCTCCAGCCTAGGTGACGTGGTGACGGGGACGCGCAGGCCCACTCCTCCCGCCAGTGGTAAGGATGGCCGGGCTCCCCACAGGGAGCAGGGCTGGCACGGGGCAGGGCGGGGGGGCCTTGTCCTGCTGGGGACTGGACACCCCTCACACTGTCCCTCCTGCAGCTGGGATCCCTCTGCTACCTCCCCAGCACTGGGAGGGCCACGCAGCCCCCTTGGTCCCCGCGTGGGGCTGAGGTGCAGCCCCACATTGCGCGCTCATGCACGCATCCAAATAAGCGTGCACGGGGTGCCCCCCCAGCCCTGAGTCCCCGCACTCCTCACACCCCTCTGCTTCCATTCACCCCCCCCTTTCACCACCATTATCACTGTTCTTCTCTCCCCTCCGGCCCCGGCGCGTCCCCAGGTGCCCTGGACACACCTAGCTTTGCCTTTGAGCCCGATGAGTTAGAGGAGGAGGAGGCCGCGGAGACCCACTGCTCCCCTAAGAGTAGCGTGAGCAGTGTCACCACCCCCCCTGCCCACTCCAAGCGCATCCCCTTCTTTAGGAAGGTAACAGAGCCCAATCTGGCCCGCACCTGCCTGCTGCACCCTGCCTGCCCTAACACTGCTGGGGGCTGCGGGGGCACTGTGGGGTGGATTGGTCCATAGCTGCTCCCCCTGTGATCCATGGGATGGATCATTCCGTGGATGTATCCCCCTGTGATCCATGGGATGGATCAGTCCATGGCTGTGTTTCCCCCCCATGGTCCATGGATGGATCAGTCCATGGCTGTATCCCCCTATGATGCATGGGATGGATCATTCTGTGGCTGTATCCCCCCGTGGTCCATGGGATGGATCGTTCCGTGGCTGTATCCCCCCATGGTCCATGGATGGATCGTTCCGTGGCTGTGTTCCCCCCCCCGTGGTCCATGGGATGGCTCAGTCCATGGCTGTATGCCCCCTGATCCATCAGATGGATCAGTCCGTGCCCCCCCTGCCTCAGGGCCCCCCGGTGTGCGCATGGTGTGTGGCACAGCTGTGTTTTGTCTCCCCTGCAAATGAGAGTGAAACGTTCCCCCCCCCCAAACTGGGCACGGAGCTGGGGGGCTCGGGTGCAACCACTGCGTGAGTAGCGGGGGGCTGAGGTGCTGCTCCCCCCCCCCCCAAAACCTCGCAGGGCCCCTGCTCACACCGCAACGCTAACTAAGTGTAGGGCAGCATTAATACAGAACGAGCTCCACCGGCACGATCTCCCTTTGCCATTGGAGCAGTGCCCCCCCTGGGCTCCCCGGTAAACCCCCCCCAGCCCAGTTTGGGGCCTGCAGCCCCCGCCCGCGGTAACACGCATGCCTTGTTTGTCTCCCCCCGCCCGCCCCGGCGCCTCGGGACGTAGCGAAGCAGAAGCAGAAATCGGTGAGTAGCGTCAGGACCCCTGGGTTTGGGGCAGGGGAGGGGGGGGGGTTGGGCTTGCTGCCTGTCCTGGGGCCTCCCCATCCCCTGGTGTCACCCTGGGCTCCTGCTGTGCCCCCTGACCCAGCGTGAGCCCCCTGACCCCTGGTGCTGCCCCACAGACCGAGCACGTGCCGCCCTATGATGTGGTTCCCTCCATGCGACCCATCATCCTGGTAGGGCCGTCGCTGAAGGGCTACGAGGTGAGGATTGGGGCTGGGGGGACCCCAGGGTGGGGGGGACCCCCCCGAGGGCCGCAGCAGTTCCATGCACTCCTCTTGTCCTCCCCCAGGTGACAGACATGATGCAGAAAGCGCTGTTCGATTTCTTGAAGCATCGCTTTGACGGCAGGTGAGGCGGGGGGCGGCGGGGCCTCCTGCCCCTTGGGGGGGGCTCAACCCCACTGGGGAGCTCTCAACCCCATGGGGAGGGTCCTTAAGCCATGGGGGGATCCCTCAACCACGTGGGAAGCCCTTAACCCCACAAGAGGGGCCCTTACCCCACAGGGGACCTCTCCCATGGAGGGGCTCTAACCCCATGAAGGACTCTTAACTCTACGGAGGCACTCAGCCCCTTCCTGGTTTGAGTGGGGTCTGCCCCCAAGGAGAAGGAGTCTCCACCCCAACCTCGTGCTTGGGGTGGGAGGAAGGGCAGGGGGGAGGCTCCTGTGGGGAGCAGGTGTTTGGTGGGGGCGTTTGGACCCCCGCCAGCCTGTGTCCTTCTCACAGGATCTCCATCACGCGGGTGACGGCCGACATCTCCCTCGCCAAGCGCTCCGTGCTGAACAACCCCAGCAAGCACACCATCATCGAGCGTTCCAGCACACGCTCCAGCCTGGGTAAGGCGGGTGCAGCACCTCAGCCACCCCAAGCTCCCATCTGTATCAGTCCAGCAGCCTCCTGCCCCCCTCCCCTCCCTCCTGGGATGCTCAGCATGTGTCCCTCCTTCCTGCACAGCCCCTCCACTCTGTGGGGTGATGAGCGCATGGGGCGAAGAGCACCTGGGACCCTCGGCTCCCACTGTCAGTTTGACTCAGTCTCTCTTCCCCTCTTCCCTTTTACCTTCTCTCTTTTTTTTTTTTTTCCTTTCTTTTTTTCTCCTTTCCCTTTTGGGGTTCCTCCCCTCTGCACCGCTTCCTTCCTCCCCTGCTCCTGATACAGATGTCTTGGGTATGTAGCGTGTACTCCTCGGGTAGCGCGGGGTGGGGGGACAACAGGGGACGCGGCCCCTAAGATCCCTGTCCACCCAACCTGGGCTCTGGGATACTGCAGGGTCTGAGTGCAGCCCCTGTGAGCACCCACCCAATGCATGTGTCTGGGGGTCTCAGCCCCTTCCTCCTCCAGAGCTGAGAGCCCGCTTCCACCTCCCATCCCTGGGGTTGGGGTGATGCTGGAGTGGCTGAGCCTCTCCTGGCCCTGTCCCGCTCCCCACGTCCCATCTCCAGCAGCTGTCCCCATAGTCTCCCCTATGCTGTCCCTGTGCCCCCGTGACCCCCTCTGTCTCCCCGCTCCGGCAGCTGAGGTGCAGAGTGAGACGGAGCGCATCTTCGAGCTGGCCCGGACGCTGCAGCTGGTGGCCTTGGACGCCGACACCATCAACCACCCGGCCCAGCTGGCCAAGACCTCCCTGGCGCCCATCATCGTCTACATCAAAATCGCCTCCCCCAAGGTGGGTGGGGGCCGTGGGGTGGGCAGGCGGCAGCGAGGGGGCCGAGGTCCCTGTGCCCCCCCACCCCACGCCGCCATCTCTCTTGCCCCAGGTGCTGCAGCGGTTGGTGAAGTCCAGGGGCAAGTCCCAGGCCAAGCACCTCAACGTGCAGATGGTGGCCTCCGACAAGCTGGCGCAGTGCCCGCCCGTGAGTGTCCCCACCGGCCGCACCCTGACCCTACCCCAGCCCCTGCCACCCCCCTGCGGCCATTGGCTCCGCCCCTTCATGCAGAAGCCCCTCCCACCACCTCATCCTTGCATAGAATTCCTGTCCTGGACCAGTGGCTCCGCCCCGGCCCTGGGCTCCACCCACCACTGTGTTGGGTTCTGTAGGCTCCACCCCCGTGCGCCATAGGCTCCACCCACTACCTTATAGGGGTGCATATGCCCCGCCTCCGTGTGCATAAGCTCCGCCCATCACCTTATTTGGGAACACAGGCTCCACCCCCACGAGCCATTAGCCCCACCCACTACCTTATAGGGGCACATATGCCCCGCCTCCATGTGCACAAGCTCCGCCCATCACCTTATTTGGGAACACAGGCTCCACCCCCCACAAGCCATTAGCCCCCACCCCTTACCTTATATGGGTACGCCGGTCCCACCTCCATCTGCATAAACTCCGCCCACCTGCCCCATCGGCTCCGCCCTGATCCCATAAGCCCCGCCCCACCCGCAGGCCCCACCCCACCGCAGGCTCCTCCCCCCAGGAGATGTTTGACATCGTGCTGGACGAGAACCAGCTGGAGGAGGCCTGCGAGCACCTGGCCGAGTACCTGGAGGCCTACTGGAAGGCGACGCACCCCCCCAGCAGCAACCCCCCCAACCCGCTGCTCAACCGCACCATGGCCACAGCCGCGCTGGCCGCCAGCCCCGCGCCCGTCTCCAACCTGCAGGTACAGGTGCTCACCTCCCTGCGCAGGAACCTGGGCTTCTGGGGCCGCGGGGGCACTGACACCACCCCCAGCCCCCACGAAGAGCACGCGCTGTGAGGTGGCGGCGGGGCACCCGTGGGACCTCCCCCCAAGGATCAGGGACACCCTGGGTTTTGGGGACAGCCCGGGGAACGGCTGCCTCCCTGGGTTTGCCCCCTGCCCCCTCCTCTGGGGATGTGCTCCCTACTCTGTGGTTGATGCCACCCCTGCGCCCCTGGAGTCACCCCCCCCTACCCCGGGATCTGCTCCCCACCCCGGGTTTGGGGCCGTCCCCCTGTGGTGAGGTTCTGCTCTTCCTGGATCGGGGTCGCCCTTTGGGATCTGCCCCCTGGGGTTGGGGTCTCTCTGGGGGTCCATGTGCCTTCCACATCGCTCTCTGGAGCTCCCCTGGGTTATAGCAAGGACTTATGGGAGCTGCTGGGGGGCTGAGCCCCAGGACACCCCTGACCCCCCTGTGTCCAGCAGAAGAGGCTGTGTCCAAGCCGGGGGGGTTCCACAGCCACCCCAGGGCAGCAGGCAGAGGGAGGACGTGTGTCCCGTGTTTGTCGCTAATTCCTTCAGCAATCAAAGCATTGCTCTGCACCAACCCCGACCCCGCCACCTCCCTGCTCCGCTCCCCCCCATGCCCCCCACTGCTCTGGCCCTGCCCTGGTGCCCCCCCATGGTGCTGGATGAGACCCATGTCTGGGCTGCATGGCACGGAGTGTGCAGACTGGGCTGGGGTGGGAGCGCATGTGCCCCCCCTACTCACCAAGCCCCGCGGTGTGCAGCTAACC
>NC_034434.1:3574285-3576633 GCF_002078875.1 Numida meleagris | reverse complement strand
TTTTTGCATGTGTTTGCATTGGAGTGGGGGAGGGTTTTGCCTGTTTTTGGTGGGGGGGGCAAATCTGAGCCAATTGTGGGTGGGGGGGGAGTCTAACACGTGCTAACAGCTGCCCCAGCCCTGGCCTGCCACAGTGCCCAGCAGGTCCCGGGGGTGGGGGGTCCCATGCTACCCCCCCCTCCTCTTTTGCAGGGACCATGGGGTGCACCGAGCAGCACCAGGCCCTGGCCCCCCCCAACCCTGCCAACCCCCTTTGTGCCACCCCCTCTCTGTGCCTCTCCACTCCTACCCCATCCAGCCGTGTCCGTCTGTCTGCGCGCCTGTCTGTCTGTCTGTCATCCCCCCCCCCACACCCAGCTCCCTGGGGCACTCCCTTCTCCTGTGCCCACCCCGGAGCGTCCCTTAACCCTGTGCCCCCACGGGGGTCACCGCACTGGGATGGGGACACCCCTGTAACCACCCCTCGCAGTGGGGTCGGGCTCACCTCTCGCCCCCCGCCCTGGGGCGATGCTGGGGGGGCCCTGGGGTCGCTGCCTTACCCACACCACCAGCCTTGCCAGCCCGGGCTGGGGGGGGCTCCGGGGCGCTCAGCTCTGCCGCTGCCAAACCGCCTCCGCCCGTCGTGTGCCTCAGTTTCCCCTTTTTCGCTGGGGGGGGGAACTCGGTGTCACTGCCTGCCAAGTGCTTTCAGACCCACCTGCCCCGGTGCTTGCCCCCGCCGGGGCCGGGCAGCTGGGCCCCCCCCGGCCCTCCTGAAGGGCAGAGGGACGTCCCGTATTTATGTCACCCCCACAAACTTTATTTAAAAGACCCCGACAAAGTGTATTTTATTTATTTATTCTCCTTCGTGTGTGGGGGGGGCTCGCCCCGCTCGCTTGGTTCTTTGTAATAAACATTTCGGTGAGATCTCTCCCCGCGGCTGTGCCTGGTTGGGGGGGGGGGGGGGGGGCTGAGACCAAGCACAGCTCGGCTCTGCAGTGACCGCAGCCTCTCCTGGAGGGGGTTGGGGGTGGCCGGGACCTGCCCGGCTCCTGGGGAGGGAACACGTCCTGCTTTGGGGTGCAGTGGGGCTGTACATGCTATTTACAGGGAATAAATACAGCGCTGCTGGCTCAGGGCTGCCGGCACCTCCACTCGCTCTTCTCCGGCCAATACTCGAATGCTTTCCTGCGGGGAGACACGGGGATGTCAGTCCCCGCTCCGAGCCCCCCCGCCCCCCCCAGGACACGAGGACACTAGTCTCCTCCCCGCGGGGTTGCTCAGGGCACCCCGTCCCCGTACTCACTCTCGTGGTGGGGGCGATGCTCGGCACACCAGCCCAGCCTGGCAGGGGCACACCTGGTTGATGCTGAAGGCCAGACCCCCGGGGGGCACGTGGCAGCTCTGCCCCAGCTCCAGCCGCTGCTGGCACAGTAACTCGCCGTGCCGCCGCGCGCAGCAGCTGCCCACCCCGCAGTCCTCGTCCCGCTGGCACCGTGCTCCTTGGAAGGGGGGGAGGGACAAAGAGAGGGGTTAAGGGTTGAGAGCCCCCAGCCCCGTGCAGGTTGCAACGGGCCCTGGGGGTTGCAAGCTCGCTCGGCCTCATGCACATTGCAGTGGGTTTTGCAATGGGTCCCGCTGCCCGCAGCAGCTCTGATGAAGGATGATGGTACCAACCCCACCTCCATCACATCCCTCCGCTCCCGGGCTGCCCCCCACCCCCATCCGCTGCTCACCCTCCTGCCCGTCGGGCACGGGCTGCTGGCACTTCCCGAAGGTGCAGAGGAGGCCGTGGGCGCAGTGGGTGTCGCGGCGGCAGTACTGCCCGGCGGGGCGCGTGGGCAGGCACAGCCCGAAGTGTTCGTCGCAGAAGTGTCCGTGGGCACAGGGGGTGGTGGGGCCGCACGGTGTCACCTGCGCGGGGGGGAAGGGGGCAGAGCAGTGGGGTCAGGGGGGCCCGGCTCCATCCCCACCTCCGGGATGGGTCAGAAACGGTTCTGGAGGGCAGCACGGGGTGAGACCGGGTTTGGGTTCTGGGGGTGTGGGTGGAGCCGGGGCCACTCCTGGGGGGTGATTTGGGAGCTCCGCGGTCCCGGAGGCTTTAAGGGCACCGCCGCTCTATGCCGTTTTCTCGAGGGAAAAGAAAACCCCAATGCTAAGGGCGGCCGCACAGCTTGGATCTGGGGGCGGCGGCGGGGGAGGGGTCCCCGCATCGCTTCCTCGACTCATAAAATTCCTGCTCCAGGTGAGGCTCGAACTCACAACCTCGGCATTGCTCCGCGTACTGCCCTATAAGTACCGCGCGCTGACCGATTGCGCCACTGGAGCGCCCGCTGCCGCCCGCCGCGCCCGCGCCCCCTCCCGACCCG
>NC_034434.1:3570390-3574121 GCF_002078875.1 Numida meleagris | reverse complement strand
CCTCCTCCTCGCTGCCCCCCGGACCGGCGCTTCTGCCCAGCGCGGCTCTGTCGGGCGGGTGCTGGGGCAGCGCGTACATCCAGGCCCAGAGATGCGCGGCGGCGGCGGGCAGGAGCGCGGCGAGGAGGCAGAGGAGCGCCGGGAACGGCTGCATGGCGCTGGCGGCGGTGGCACTGGGGGGCTCCCGGTGGGCGCTGCCTATTTGTAACCCGCGGCCCCCGCGGCCCCCCGCTGCTCCGCGTGTTTGCTCGCCTAATGGGGAAGGAGGAGGCAATCAGGGTTTAAGGGATTAACGTAATTGCAGCCTTCCCCTCGCTGGGTGCTACAGCCCCAAAGCAAACCGCCCCCTCGGAGCAGTCTGGCTCCGGCGCCGCCCGACTCCGGCGCTGTCCCCGCGCTCGGTGCAGCCCCCCCCGCGCCCGCGGGGGTGACGAGCTTTGCACCTTCCCTAACAGCTCTGCTAACGAGGTGTCTGCTGCCCGGCCCCCATCTCCTGAGCAAACCGCAGACGGTCTCCGCTGGGACGGCAGACAGCGCCGCCGCCGCGTCCCCGGGCTGCCGGGGGCTCCGCTCCCCCCGGAGCTCTCCGATCGCGGGGCCCGTCCTGGTGCGGTGTTGTGCTCTGTCCCCGAGGCCGGTGTCCCCTCCACGGGGCTCAGGGACACGTCGGGCCGTCCTCCTCGGGGTCCCCGTCTCTTTGCCCCGGGCCTCGGTTTCCCCCCCCCCCCCGCATGCCATGACAGATGCTGACGGGTGACGCGGGCAGGGGTACCCCGAGCGGTGCGGGACAGGCACGGCGCACTGAGCTGACCCCCACCCGCGGCTCCCCCCGGGGCTCAGCCGGGCCGGGCCCCCCCCCACCGCCCCCTCGTGTTTGCACAGCGGCTCAGGGAGCAAATATTGACCCATCATCCTCAGGTCGATAGTCCCCCATCTGCCCCCCGCCGGCTCCGGTTAATCCCCCCCACCCACGGCCCCGGGGAAGGGGCCCGGCGCTCCCCCCGCCCCCGGCTCCGCACAACAGCGACAGGCTTCGCCGCAACTCCAGGCTTCGGCTCCGTCCCGCTCCGCTGCTGCCTCGAAACTGCACCCGCTGCGCTCCCAGTGAGGGCTGGGGACGGGTCCCCCTCTGCTGCTGCGTGCAAGAAAGAATCCGTGCAGGAAGGAGTGCGTGCATGCGCGTGCAAGCGCGTGCAAGCGCTCACTCTCAGCGCGCCTTGCAGTCGGCGCAGCGCAGCCCGCTCACATCCCTGAGTGCTCCCGCCCGTTTCCCGACAGAGGGGGTATAGCTCAGTGGTAGAGCATTTGACTGCAGATCAAGAGGTCCCCGGTTCAAATCCGGGTGCCCCCTTGTTTTCTTTCCACAATTTTTTTTTGGGGGGGGGTCTCCTTTTTGCACCCCTTTTATCTTCCCCCCCCACACCCACCCACAGGCAGTAGCAGGGCGGGGGTCGCGCCGTGCTCGCCCGCATGGCGCTGTCTCTGCAGCCACGTTTCCCTGCAATGGGACGCGGGTCCCCTGCAGCCCTGGGGGTGCACAGCAGCTTCCTCACCCCATGGGCGGCCGGGGGGGCCCCCCCAGAGCACGGCCCCCCCGGAGCAGAGTCCTCCCAGAGCAGGACACGACCCCAGCTTTGCTTTCCGTGCAGCCGAGCAGCCGCAGGGCCCCACATCCCCACCGCTTTTGGGGGGCATCGTACCCCCCCACGGGGCTCACTGAGGTGGTGAACGGGGGAGGGGGTTCAGCCCCAGCACGGGTCCCGGTTGCCTCATTAGTTAATTGCAGCACCGGTGCAATTCATTACCTTCATCTGTCCCCGCCTCGGCGGTGGGGCTGAGGTGCTGGGTTCTGCCCCCGCCCACCTGGGGGGGTCCTTAGGGCGCAGCGGGGGCTGTGGGCTCCGCGTTTGGGGGGGGGGAGCCCCTCTGCCCGTCCCAGGGGCCGGGCTGCTCCCCACGGCACTGCCGGCCCGGGGGGGTCTGCGGGAGCCCGGGGGTGGGGGGAGGCTCCCGGAGAGCCCCGCGGGAGGAGCAGCTGGGGGGGGGGGCAGCGGGATAACGGTGAGGGGACACCGCCCGGGGATGAGGAATCCGCTCCCGTGGGGCGAGGGGTGACTGCGCGCGGGATGCGGGATCGCTGCACGTGAGATGAGAGGATGCTGCTCGCGGGATGAAGGCACAACGCCGCCAGCACCGGGCCCCGCACCCCCCGGCTCGGGCTCTGCCTCCGGCCCCATCCCCACCCCCGGCCCCACCCCCCGGCTCCACCCCCGGCTCCGCTCCAGCTCCGGCGGCGGAGCCCCGTGCCCGGCGGGGGCTCGGCGGGTGCCGGCCGCGGGGGGGGACCGCGATGCGCGGGGGGGCCCTCATCCTGCTCGGCCTCATCGCGCTGTGCGGGCGGCGCGGGGCGCGGGGCGCAGGTAGGGGCCGGCGCGGGGGGTGGGAGGTGAGGTCGGGGGAAGCGGGAGCGGGGGGCTCCGTGGTCGCGGTCTCGCGTTGCCGTGGGCAGCGGGAGGCTCCGGCCGTGCCCGTCCGGGGCCGGGCGGGTCCGCGTGGCCCCCGGTGCGTGGGATGCCCGCAGCCGCTGCACCCACCCGCGGCGTGAGGCTCCCGCACCCAAAGGGACCCGGAGCCCCAGAAGCCGTTCCGTGCCCATCCTGGGGGTCCCCGCGCGCAGCCCCGCTCCCCCGTGCCTCAGTTTCCCCTCCCAGAGGCGCTGGGGCTGAAACCCAAAACATCGGGGAGCTGCGGGTTCGGCCCCAACCCCCCCTCACCCCGTGGTGCTCCGTCCCAGGGCAGGGATGGGGAAGGCGCCGCTGGAGAGCGTGCCCTAAAAGCAGCGAGGGGAGAGGGGGGACCCCCGGCTGGGGGTGTCCCCAGCTCGGACCCCCCGTGCTCGGCCAAGGATGCGGCCGTGCTGCTGCCCTACTGCTGCTGCCCTACTGCTGCTGCCCTACTGCTGCTGCCCCGCGGTTGCTGTTATCCCCAGGGCTTTGTGCTGCTTCTCGCATGCCACTGTGGGGCTGCGAGCTGCTCTGGGGGCGGTTTGGGGGCGTTTTGCCCCCACTCACTCCTCTGTCGCAGCTGTCCCCCCTGCCCGGGGCTGTCCCTGTGGCTTTGGCCACCCCACATCCCTTCCCCGCACCCCACCGCAGCGCTGCTCATTGGGGTTGGGACACTCATGTCACCAAGTGCATCGCTGCAGGGGGGCACGTCCCACTGTGGGACCCCACTGACAATTCCTCACTCCCCCCAGGACCCCCTGAGGGGCAGCACGTGGCCGGGCAGCCACAGGGGACGCACATCAGCCAGGACCTGGTGGGACGCAGCCTGGTCATCGACACGCTGCCGGACAACGAGACGCGCGTTGTGGTGAGCTGGGGGGGCCCGGGCCCAACCAACCCAGAGCTATTTCCATTCTGGTGGAGCCTCTGGCTCTGATTTACAGCGTGGGGCCGGATCCTGGCAGCACGGGGGGTAATTACAGCCTGGGCAGAGGCGGCCGTGCCCGGGGGCACCCTGGGTTCAGTGCTAGGGATGCTTTGCTTGTGGCCGTGCCACGTCGCTGGGGCTGTGCTGGTGGCTGTGCTGGGGGGGCTCTATGGGGGCTCTATGGGGAAATGGAGGCTGCTGGAACCAGGTGACAGCGGTGTCATCTCTGGGGGTGACACTCGGTTCTCACCTCCTGGCTGCGCCTGATCGCTGCCTGCAGTGCGCTCAGTGTTATTTGG
>NC_034434.1:3564653-3570310 GCF_002078875.1 Numida meleagris | reverse complement strand
GCACGGGGGTGTGGGATGCGTCCCCTGCGATGGGGGGGAATCCCCCCCACTCTGTTGAGCTGTGACTGATTCCTGTGTTTTTGCGGCAGCTGAGTGTGGATTCGGGGGGATTAGTTCTCTCCATGCCAGGAGGTGCCGTGGGGAAAGGGACCCCCCGGCGGGAGCTCTGCGGGGTCCCACCACCCCCCGCTGGGACCGCAGCTCTGCGCTCTGGGGCAGAGGGAGTGGAAGCGTTTAAAAAAAGTGGAAAAACAAAACCCAAACCACCAAATCCCGACTGGGAAGGGGGGGACCGCTCGCGTGGCTCCGGAGAGGGGATTTCCCAGGGCTCTGTGGGTTTGGGGTCACTGCGCCTCCCCCCAAGCGCTGCAGGCTCTGGGTGCAGGAGTTTGGTGCATTCCTGCGTGGTTGTGCATCCAAACCCTCTCCTAATTGCTGCTGTGACCAAAGCAAGGTGGTGGGCTTGGGCGTCCTGGTGACTCAGTGATGAGCTCAGGAACTCGGCAGCCAAATGCTCTGCTCTGCCCCGGCTCCTCTGCTCCGTCCTGGCTCCTTCCCCCTGGGTTGCTGGGAATGCACTGGAATCCACTGGCTGTGGGGCTCTGCGTGGAGGGTTCGACCCCTGGGCACCCCACATCCTGGGGTCCCAAAAGCCACAGCATGGGGCCATGCACTGTGACAGAGGTACCGGCACAGCCATCCCTGTGCCTCAGTTTCCCATTCCTGAGCTGCCCGCACCAGGGTCGGCTCTTGGAGGCTTTGGTGCCTTAATTTGTTTGCTCCGCTCCTCGCGGTCACTGCAGCCACAGCTCCCAGCCCCTGGCTCCAAAGCAGCTATTCCTTCCCAGGAAGGCTGCATCTGCTGTGCTGAAGTCCCTCGTGAGTCACATCTCCCTCCTGCCAGCTCTGCGTCGGACTCGTGGTTCCCTCTGCTCCTCTCCAACTGCTCAGCCCCTGCGCTGCTTTGCACGGGGCGTTTCTGTTCCACTTTCATTGCTCTTCACTGAGATGCTGCCCGTGGGTTTATGTCCCTGCGGAGCTACACGGTGCTGACTCTGTCCCCCTCCCCACTGCAGGAGGACAACCACAGCTACTACGTGTCCCGCACCTATGGGCCGGGGGCCGCGCGCCGCCGGGGGCTGTGGGTGGACATGGCAGCAGCCGACAGCAGCCACGTGAAGGTCCACGGGATCCTCTCCAACACGCACCGGCAGGCCTCGGTGAGCCCTGGGGGTCCCAGCTGCTTTCCATCCTTCCCGTGGTGGCAGCAGCTGCCCCATAGCCTGGGGGAGGCGTTTGGGTCTCCCCAGCCCCATCGCAGTGGGGCAGAAGGGGATGAGCTGCGGGAATGGGGTGCGCCCTCCCAGCCCTCTGTGTGCCGGCCCCAGGGGTTGCTCCGAGCTGGGGGTGCCCAGCATCCCCATCCCCAGCAGCTTTCCCCCTTCTGGCTGCTGACCTCACCCCATCTCCCTCCCGCAGAGGATCGTCCTCTCCTTTGATTTCCCCTTCTACGGGCACCTCCTGCGGCAGGTGACGATAGCGACTGGAGGTGAGTGGGGCTGGGGGCTTGGGGACCGGGCACGGGTGCTGAGCTGACCCCTCTGCTCCGCTCGCTCAGGTTTCATCTTCATGGGGGACATCATCCACCGCATGCTGACGGCCACGCAGTACGTCGCACCGCTCATGGCCAACTTCAACCCCAGCTACTCCCGCAACTCCACCGTGCAGTATCTGGACAATGGTGAGCACCTCCCGGAGCAAAGCTCCCCCCTGGGGGGGACAAAAAGACGGGTGAGGGTGCGGGGAAGGGGCCGGGATGTCGACGCGGGGCGGGGAGAGGTGAGAGGAGTGATCCGCTGTGCTGTCCCCGCAGGCACGGTCTTTGTGGTGCAGTGGGACAAGGTCTACCTCCAGGGGAAGGAGGACGTGGGCAGCTTCACCTTCCAGGCTGCCCTGCACAGCAGCGGCAGGATCGTCTTCGGGTACAAGGAGGTGAGGGAGCGGGTCGGGTCTGGTGACCAGGGCGCTGTGGGGCTCAGTGGGGCCGTGTCCATCACGCTCTCTCCCCGTGCAGATCCCGGTGCCCGTCCTGCAGATCAGCGCCGCGCAGCACCCCGTCAAAGCCGGGCTCTCCGACGCCTTCATGGTCCTCAACCCGTCCCCCGAGGTGCCTGGTGAGTGCCGTCCCCTTCCCCGTGTCCTGTGTCCCTGGGGCAGCTCCTGTGGGTGCAGCGCTCCGGGCTCCTCCCCGGCTCACAGCCCTGGCCCAGGGGTGCAAAGGGATGAGATGAGTGGCTCGGGGCGTTCCCCCCTTGTCCCCCCTGGGCACAGTGCGTGCACCATGCAGCCCTGGGCTGGGAAATGCGCAGTGCGTGCCAGCGGGATGCAGCGCATGCATGTGTGCGCACACTTGTTGCACGTGATGAGAGCTCCAGTGCCAGCAGGACGCGGGACACACGTGTCCACACACGTGACACGCGCTCCATGCGCGGGGTGAGCTGGATGGAAGGGCTGCTGCAGCCTCTCCCTTCCCCTCCTGCACGCCCAACCACGCTCCTCGTGCTGCGCCCCGCGCCGTGCTTGGCTCGTTATTTCTGGAGCCAGCCATCTGGCCCTCGTTTATCACCCGTTCACAGCAGTTTGCACGGAAGCCTCAGGGGCTGCTGCCCCCTCCCCGTGGGCTCGTGGGGAGCGCTGAGGGATGCGGGAGGGAACGGAGCTGGAAGGGAGGCGGGGATGGGGCTGGGACTCCTCGGGGTCCTTGGGGGAGAGGGGGCAGAGAGCTCCCAGGAAAGCGAGGGAAGGGGCTTCCCACGCCCTGACCCCCCCAGCTCTGCTGCTCGGCCTCCCCTGCAGCCTGCCCGCTGCCCTGCCCCACAGCATGAACCCCGGCAGCAGGGGGTGGCCGAGGGGGGGCTCGCACCTGCCCTAAAGCAAAGCTCCCGCTGCAGAGTCGCGCCGCCGGACCATCTACGAATACCACCGCGTGGAGCTGGACACCAGCACCATCACCAACATGTCTGCGGTGGAGTTCACCCCGCTGCCCAGTAAGCCGTGGGGGGGCAGGGTGGGTTCTGCGGTTCGCTGGGGCCGTCCCACGAGGAGCTCTGTGGGCTCGCATCCATGCACGTGGGGCAGAGCGGTCCGTAAATACGGAGCGGGGAGTGCATCCATCCCGGGGACACCACGGAGGGGAGGGCGCTTACAGCCCGGTCCCACCGTGCAGTGCAGACACCTCCCAGGCATTGCTGCACTGCGCCGGGCCGTGCTCTCACACCTCCCCTCTCTCTGCAGCTTGTCTCCAGCACCGGAGCTGTGAGGGGTGCGTGAGCTCCGCGCTGACCTTCAACTGCAGCTGGTGCCACGTCCTGCAGAGGTACAGGGACGGGTCGCTTCCCCCTCTCCTCTTGCTGGAGATGTTCCTGTAGCCGGGAGGGCACTCTGCGCTGCAGGGCCGATCTCTGCTGCCCGCGTCGCTGTTGCTGAGGGGTTTTTAGTGGTTTTCCTTTTTTTTTTTTTTGGTCCTTTTTTTTTTTGTTAGAGGGATGCTGGCAGTGGCTCGCGGTCCGTGGTTCGGTGGTGGTCTGACCTCAGGGCACAAGTTAGAGGAGCTGCATCCCGAGGGTGGGGCTCAGTCCCAGGGCGGTGGTGGGGAGCTGGGATGGGCGCTGATGTCAGTGAGGTTCGGGCGGGATCCGCTCTGTGCTGGAGCTGGGATTTCAACCAGACACGGTTCAGGTCCCAGACATCGGGGGACCACGGTGCCCCCGGCCACGGGGACAGCCCCTGCCCCTCGGGACGCGGCTGTGCCCTCCTTCAGCCGCAGCAGGAGAGCTGCAGTGAGGCTGTGCAGCACCGGAATGTGGAGCTGGCAGCAGGGGAGGGGACCCACTGACACAGATCCTTGCACGTGGAGCAGGGGCTGCTGTGCTCCGGAGGAGCTGCTTCGCCCAGCCCCGCTCAGGCTGCGTCCCAGGTGTGCGCCCATCACACGTGCAGTGATTCCATGAGGTCTCAGTGGGGACAGGGCAGGGCTGGGGGCACTGGCACCTGGTGCAGGTGGCTGGCTTTGCTCTTATCGCCCATGAGATGGTGACAGCTCAGTGCCCAGGGGCTCCCAAAGGCCACAGAGCTGCTTCGGTCCCTGTTTCTGTGGGTGGTGTTTTCCCAACGTCATTTCTAGTTTCTTTAATGCGCTTTTCCTGCCCAGATGTTTCTGGGGAGAGGGGAGAAAAAAAAAAAAAGCCACAAACAAACCCTCCTGGAGCCCACGGCCTTGGCTCAGAGCGCAGGGAATGGAAACTCACGCTCTGTATCTTTTTCCTATCTCTCCGCTTCTCTGTTTTCCTTGGAGAAGCAGCGCTGACCATTTTCCACCTCCATAAAGAGCAACGTCTGGTTCCTTCCAGCACAGCTGCCCTGGAATCCCCATGTCCTCCGAGAGCAGCTCGCACGTAACCCTTCCACTGCCCTGCTCCTCTCGGTGCCGCTGTGCCACTGCTGGGATGCTCAGGGGCTGCAGTGGAGCAGCGGGTGGGCGCTGCTGCTCGCTCCCTGGCTGCTCTGCGTCCCACGTGCCGGGCCTTAATGCATCCTCTCCCTGCAGATGCTCCAGCGGCTTCGACCGGCACCGCGAGGAGTGGCTGTCCTACGGCTGTGGCCAGCAGGTAGGGCCGGGGCTCTGTGCTGGGAACGGGGCCGGGGGCAAATCCCGCTGCTGAAATGCACTCTCAGCTCCGCTTGGCCCTGGAACAGACAGAGTGTCCCTTCAGGCTGCCCTGCCCTGGTGCAGGGGGGTCCACGTGGAGGGGGTGTCCCCCCCTTCCTCCGTGGGAAGAGCCCAGCGATGCCCCAGCTGTGCCCGCCCCTGGGTGCAGCCTGAGGGCGCTGGGCTGTTTGCTCCTCACCTCCTGCAATGTGACTCCCATCCCCTCTAAGCAAGGAGGAGTCGGCCCTTAGGATTTGGGTCTTTTTTTCTTTTTTTTTTTTCCTCTATGTCCTTGTTAGCACAGCTATCTCCACATTGGACAAAGTCGTTTCTTTGTCTCGGAAAGATCAGCTCTAACAAAACATCTGTTTCTGCTTTGGTGTTTTGTTGTTTTAGTGTTGTTTTTTTTTGTTGGTTTTTTTTTTTTACCATATATTTTTTTAAATTTTTCCTCACTGAACACTCATCCTTGTTCCCTGTTTACCAAGAGAGAGGGAAAAGGAGGTCACGGGACTGAGGACCTGTGATGCAAGGAGGGCAGGCTGCCACCAAATCACCACCACGTCCCCCACCCCACTGCTCCCCAAACCTCTCCCATATGTCCCACCCCCCCACGCCCCAATTTCTGCCCCTTCTGGGCCCTGTCCCCGCTCCCAGCCCCACGGTGACGCCTCCATCCGTGCTGTGTCCCCCCACCCCAGGCAGACGCCAAGAGCTGTGAGGATTTAGCAGAGGACGACCACTACTCGCCCCCCCCCGACGGCTCCTCCTCGCCGCTGGATGAGGACATCACCACCCCCACGGCCTCGCTCTTCATTGACAGCCTCACTACGGAAGGTGGGACGCTGCGGGGGGGGCTCTGGGGGTCGGGGTTGGCAGTGGTGCAGCAGGGCCACGTGATGGCTCCGTTTGGGAGCATGGAAAGCTCCAAATAAAGCCCCCCCCCCCC